>NC_056735.1:1134520208-1134772708 GCF_019279795.1 Protopterus annectens | reverse complement strand
AGTCAATAGAAAACCAAGCATAGGAGGTTGAGAAGTAACATATCCTGAAATGTTTAGTAGTGTCATTGTCTGCTGCTCAGATACAGAAAAAATTTCAGTTGTTATTGGACATGCTTCCTGGACTTGGCATAATTGTTGTGAAGCTATAATGCTGCTAGCGTGACTGCTTGAAGAAAACCAGTTGGTGGATGCCCATGTCTGACAGGTTAATGTGTGAGTTGTAAGTAATTTAAGTCATACTAGTACACATTGTTGTAAGGCAGCTAAACACTTAACAAGGAAAGGTAAGGTCATAAATATCTTACTGTGTGGGACTTGTTTAAGCTTTTGTATAGTTGCATAATTACTGATTTTATTTTTGGTGGGGTGAAGACCGAAGGAATAACTAAGGAATATGAAGGGGCACAGTGATGTTAAACTTATTCTTGTTAGTGAGTATAATGTGTGAAAATTTAATAATATCTGAATAGGCAAACTGCTGTTGGCAAATGAATAACAAATGCGAAAGATGGGAATGACTGTCAGTACTATCTGGACTGATTAGATGGATGGAATAAATACAGTAACTTAAGCACTTTACAAAAGAATAGTTTAAGTTTTAACAAAGTGAAATAAAATACAGTACATATGGGTAAAGAAAATAAAGTCGTAAATATCTAGGTTGTAGCAAGAATAAGCAGATGGACCCAGGTAAGGCTCTTCTCTCCAGTGTAAAATTCAGGTCTATTCACAGTACAAACTGCAACCTGGAATATGTGATGGATAAAAAGGATCTGGGGGCATACGTGAGCAACAGTTTGGATTTTGCAAAGCAGTGCGTACTGGTAACAGCCAAAATAAGTAAGATGCTAGGAGTAAGAAAACAGAACGACACATGAAGAAGCAAAGGTTGCTATGGCTACACTATTTAAAGGATTGTTAATAACGTAACATGAGCTTGGGTCCGTAATTCATTTCATTTGTTAACTGGATATGCTCAGTTGGCACGAAAGCCTCTTTTCAGATATTCACAGGAGCACTGTCTGGATAAGTGATTTGCTAAGCGTCGTATCGTGCAAGTGTAAAGGATAAAACTCAGGATTACAGGATGAAAACCTGTTGGTAGTCGAGCATCATCTGTCTTAAACTGCCAGACATACTGCAGCCTCAACATTCGGAAATGGAGCTGAAATGATTAATGACCAGTCACAATGCTAGCATGTGACCAGCCATATTCACATGGGGCTGGTATGTGTCCAGCCAGTTTCAAGAGGTGCAGGAAGCTTACACTAAATGGGTAGGTGAAGAAAAAACTCTACCTCTCAGAAGTCCAGGCTGAATTAGACGACCTTTGGCTTACCATGTTCACTGATGGCTGCAAATTGGATGCAGTCAGTGAGTCTCCCAATGATGTAACATATTACAGGACGTTCTTAACACAGACAAATGACTAATACCAAAGCCACAGTGTAAAACTAAATGCAGGCAAGTGCATTACTATTCTCTTTAGCAAAGCAGAATTCCCTGTTAACTACATTATTGACAACGCCCCTCATAAGCTCAAACCCAGTGGTGGGAGACGTAGGAACATAAGTAGATAGTAATCTGAACTTCGACCACTACGTTTCCTCTGTTGCGCACCTCATAAGTAAGGGCATCGCATCCAGGTCTAAAGATGTTATAGTCCCACTGTACTTGACCCACGTCAGACCACTAATAGAGTACAGTGCACCTCATTTGCATGTACCTCAACAGACACCTGCAGCAGCTGGAGAGAAGACAGAGGTTTCTTACCAAGAAAATACAGGAACTCCAAACCATGACATATGTAGATAGACTAAAAGTCTTGTTACTGTAGTGTGTATCATGTAGGGTTCATAGGTTCATAGCTGTGTACTAGGCTAATGGCCCTGGAGCCTTTACAAGCCTAGCCCATAGACGTGCCCAGGCATTGTGCTGAGTGACGTTAGTTCCCAGTGCCTCTATCAAGTAGAGCCACTGCAGTGATCCCCGGGGTGAACTTTCTATTTCCCATACACTCATCAAGATTTCTCTTGAAGACGGCCAGTGAGGTGCTCTGCTTGCCATGTATGGGATGTCTATTCCAGAGCATGGGCAGTCTGTGGGTTATGAACCTGTCCCTCCAGCATGTTCTGTTGATTGCGGTAATGAGGTTGAAGTCTCAGGAGTCTGTGGTGCAGAGGGATTGGGATTTCTTTAGATGTAAAGAACTAAGAACCAGAAAACCAACAAAATCCAAAGAATAAACACTCAAAGACAACTTTAAACCATTAGATGTAGCATTTCTAACAGAGCTGGGTCAGACATGGCTTTGTAAGTCAAGCAGAGATTGCCTCTTAGTAGACGATATGAGACAGAGAATAGCTGGAGTTTTTTTGAGTCTGTACATGTAGGACATGTGTTTAAGGCCTAGGATCCTCTTCATGAGATACTTTTGTGGCCTTTCCAGCTGTTGCATGTGTCTAGTGAGGTACATGCCAAATGGGGCATTATCCTCGATGACTGGCCTAATGAGGGAAGAGTAGAGAGAGCTGATGACCTCTTTCTTCCTGGATGCAAAACCCTTGGTAATGAGATGTGCCACATAGAAGGACTTTCTGACCACAGTGGCAATGTGGTGGTTGAAGGAGAGGTTGCTGTCAACCTGTGTCTCCAGATCTCTTATAATGCGTTCAGTGGGCTCCCATCGATGTGGTAATTATTGGGAGCTGAGATTTTCCAAAAGGGGATGATGATGCATTTTTTTGGCATTAAGCTTAAGGCCATGGTTTCGACACCAGTCATTGGTCTCAGTGAGGCCTTTCTGTAGGATGTCAATATCAAGGTGCAGGGCCAACCATCAACCAAAAAGCAAAATCAATAAAAATTTTTATACTTGAACAGCAAAGCGCTTTATTCCTACTCTGGACGCTCTTTCAGACTTTAATAAAACACTTCTTCAGACTGTATTTAAACACTTACTATAAAAGTCAGAAACTTCTAAATAGATAAAAGTCAGAAACTTATATTGTGAAAATTAAAACTTCAAAATTCAACATTGACATTAAAATGGATGTAAACATTTCAGATGGCAAATAGCATATAAATATTTAAAATACAAGAACATAAAAACAGCATGTAATAAAAACATTTCAAGTGTATGAAACTACTGAAAACTTCTAAAATACATATAAGAAACATGAAAAGTCAGAGGTATAGCAATAAATAACTGCTAATGCTTAAGATGTGCCACATAGAAGGACTTTCTGAGTAACCACAGTGATGCAATGTCCTTCATCTATGATCCATTTACATTCTTCCCTTTCAGTGAAGTTTACTTACATTGCCTAATCTCAATGTGGGTGTGTACAATTCTCAACTAAGAACTCAAAGGAGAGGTGGTGCTGTCAACCTGTGTCTCCAGATCTCTCCCTATATGCCTTCAGTGTTCAGTGTGAATAAAGACTGAACATCTAAAGTCATCATAATGTCATTCTCCAAGTATGCTTTTCAACAGCACTCTCAGCTAAGCTTCCAATAGTTGTTTAGTATCTCATTGGTCTCAGTGAGGCTGTAGGATGTCTACATCACTTGGGGAGTTAATAATGGCTCCCAGCTTGCAGTCATCTGTGAACTTGGTCAGCCAGAGTCCCTCTGTGTTGGTCTGGACTTCTGAGAAGTAGATGCCAAACAGGAAAGGACCCAGGACCAATCCCTGTGGGACTCCACTTATGACTGGTTGGCAGTCTGACTTGGAGTCCGCTACTTTCACACTATGGGTTCTATGTGTGTACCAATTTGCAACCCACCTAGTGATATAGGGGTTGCAAATTGCTGAGAGGAGACTTATGCCTGGCCTATAGGGCAGTCTCCAACTCTGCCCTGATGGATATGCTTCACATACACAAATGTAACGACACAGGGACATTAGCCTAGTACACAACCTATGAACATACACAACCTATGAACATAGGAATCATTCACTCTAGGGATCGTATAGGCTGCTGAGAGGTGACATGTGCCTGGCCTACAGGGCAGTCTCTGATCCTGCCCTGATGGGATATGCTTCACATACACAAATCTAACAACACAAGAGTCAGTTGCTCTAGGGATTTTAACTTAGCCTGTGACATTAACAGAACATGCTAGAGAGACAAGTATGTCTCCCAGAGGCTGCCACTCCTTTGGAACAAATTTCCAGTTCACATGAAGCAGACCTCCTCACTGACCCCACTGAAGCACAACCTGGCAAATGGATGGGAGACTGCAAATTCACCCCAGGGGTATCACCCATGTCCCTCATGGACAGGGGGAGTCAGTGTTGACCATAGACTTGCTCTACAAAATATGTCCACTTAATAAGGACAGATTGGGCAACTTGGGAATAACAGCTAGGCTTTTAAGGGGTCTAGGGCTGCTAGCCAAGTAACCTCCTATGAACCTATGGAAAAAAAGGTGCAAATAACAGTTTCTGTTTACCAAATCCAGGGTCAGGTCCAAATGTTTTTAACAGGACCAAAATAGATTATGGATGGATAATATTATTGTATATGTAAGAAGTCTAATTACTTACATCTCAGTAAAGTGTATATTTTGATGTCATAATCATTCAGTCACCGAAGTAGATATTTAGTCATTTTGTGATGGCTGTATAAGTTGAAGAGAATTATTTGTTTACAGAGCTATAGACCTAGGAATGATACTGCACAGTAAAAGTACGGTGTCTGTTTAGAACAGCCACATAAAATATATATTTATTGTTATTAGAAACAGACCACTGTTTAACAGCAGCAAGCTAATGCGGGGCTGTGAACTTTTTTATAACAACATCACTTTTAGGGTGGTCAAATCACTCAGTTTTACCTCGTGATTTGAGCCAAGCCAGTACTGATATTGCACATGTTTGTATACACACACACACACACACACACACACACACACACACACACACACACACTCTGATATGCTTTATTAGGTGGTGTCATAAGTCTTTCTGCATATGCTGATCTGGGATATAAAACATTTAATTGAAATGTCATTAGCTTGAAAGCAACCACACTGAAAATAATACAATTAAATCTTTGCAGTCAAAAACCTGCCTAGTTGAAAAAAACCTTTGTTGAAACATACTTTAATCAGAAAAGTGAAAAAGACTTCTATGCAACTATTACACAGTATTTGTTGTAGGAGGTAAAAGCCATCACACCTTTATGCAAAACACAGTACCTGTCACTAAGCTTTTATCTAACCCAAACCCCAGGGCCAAGCCTGAATTATAATCCTAAAGTTTTGTTATGCCATGGTTTGGGCTTGTATGTATTTGGTGTTAGCCGTTTTTGGTTTGGACCTTATTTCGAGACCCTCTTTATGAAGTGATCATTATGTTTTTCATAAACCAAGTGTTTAACAAAATAGCTAAAATCTTCACTTGCACTGTATTGATAAAACCCCCCAAAAATTGAAACATGTCATGCATACAGGAAGTGGAGTCTGCATTTATTGGTATGAATGCATTAACAGAGATTTGTAGTAATAAAGTCACTGTGCATTTAAAATCTGGAGAGCCCAGCACTTGTGTGTCCGTAACAGGTAATTTTCATATCACTCATTATGTCTTTATCAAGGGAGGTCTGCAGTTGTTGTTTTTCATAGATGGTACTCTGTTTTACTAGCTTACTTTGGTTTGGTTCTGTATGCATTTGCTGCAGGTCCTTTTTGATTTGGATCTAATACTAAAGGCACTCTGACTTGGGCAAGGCGTTTGAGTTATTGAAGCGGTCAAGCAAATTAAGTTCAAGCAAGCAACCTGCCAGTACTACCTTCAGTTAAGATATCATTGCTCAGATCTCTTACTCACATGACAGTAATATCTAACAGTCATCTAGCTGATTCCTCATAATGAAATGAAAACTGATTAACATGAATTACTAGCTCCATGGTGTCCAGGGATGACGTCCAAGGGTCAGGTAATGACCTGGGCATGGAAGGAGCTGCTACTGGTCAAGGCAGGAGGGATTAGTTCATGTCCTGCTCAGGAACAACACCTATGTGTCAGACATCTCTGGCAATAGGTATATACCCTGTTTGAGGAGGTAGAATGTAGTGATGTGAGCATCAGTCCTTAGGCAGGTATAGCAGATGTGTGGAAGCACTCGTCTACATTGGATAGGTTAGAAACAGAATCTACTGATTCCCCACAGGATAATAGCCCTTAGTTTCTGCTGGTCATCTACTAATGTCCAATGCCTCTTGATGTTGTGAAGTAATGGGAAGTGACTGGGTCAGTGAGAAAGGAATGCTGAGTGGTCAGGGGTCACAGAGAGCCAAAAAGTGAAAAAAAAAAGAGTAAAGTGCTACCAAATCGATAACAGCTTTTGTTTTATAAACTGAAGCTTTTGCTTTGGCTTACTTTGATAGCAGCTAGGTAGTGTACCTTAGTCACAAATACTTGTATAGGAACAATTTGTTAACAGTAATAAAGGATAACAGCATTAACAGAATTATGAAAAAGTATTGCTTGCTTTTTCCAAAAACATATATTTTAATTTAAATGTCCCACCATATCCTTGTTTTACAAGCCTTTGGGTTATGCGTATGAAAAGTATAAGGACTAAAAACTACCTTGGGAATGTAAGGCTAGTCTTCTTAAGATCGTCACAGATCAATAGCTTGGTATGTGCCTATGAACCTAAGTGATGGACCATCATAGGTTCAAAGGTTCATAGGTGTTTACTAGGCTAGCGACCACAAGGACCTTTTCAAGTCTAGCCATGCATACCAAATCTCTGACAAGTTCTGATACCCTTGATAAGTGTTAGCATGGGCCTGGGAGATGAACCATTTACAGGTTACCTGTGTCCATTAGAGACATAGGTGCCAATCCAGAGATAAATGTCCGGTTTCCCATCCAATTGTCGAAGCTGCACTTGAATTGGGTTAGGGAGGAACTCTGCTTTACATGGATGGGAGGAATGTTCCATAGATGGTGTAGTCTCTGGGATAGATACAGGTCCTATTTATATCACAGGCAAGGTTTAAGTCTTTAGAATGGGTAATTCTGGTACTGTTTGTTTTGTGGATATGCAGGAGGCCCATCAGGGTGGGGGTCTGAGAGTGCCCTGTATGCCAGGCATGAATCTCCCCTCAAAAGCCTGTAGGAGACATAATACAGGGATAGGGCATTGAGGTGGTCTTCCTAGGACATATTACTTACATCCTGTATTCTTTTAGTGAGGAACCTCTGTTGACATTCCTGTTGTTGGAGATTCCTGGTAACATACATACCAAAGGGGGCATTGTACTCAATGATAGGTCTGATGAATGCCGAATACAGTGGAACAATGACTTCCTTGGACTTAGATACCATATCTTTCTTTCTAGGTTGTGCAACATAGAATGATTTCCTCACCACTGTAGATACGTGATGGTCAAAGGCTAGATTACTATCTGTGTGTGTCCCTAAGTCCATGACTACTGGGTCAACTCTAAGGGATTTGTTGTCAATATGGTAGTTAACAAGGATGGATGACTTCTCAAAGGATACTATTATGCATTTCTTGGCATTTAGTTTTAGTCCATGGCTCTAACACCAGTTGTTTGTCTGTGTGAACCCCTCCTGGAGAACATTTGTGTTAGTGTGAGATTCAATGACAGCTCCTAATTTGCAATCATCTGCAAATTTATTCAACCAGAGACCACTGACATTAGCCTTGACTTATGAGAAGCAAATGCCAAAAAGGAGCGGTCCAAGGACTGATCCCTGAGGTCTCTACTTGTGACTAGCTTGCTCATAGAGGTGGACCCCCCCAATTCTAACTTCCTGGGTTCTGTCTGTGAGCCAATTGGCTATCCAGTGGGTGACATACAGGTTTGTACCCAACCTTTGTAGTTTGTCAACAATGCACGAGTTGGGCATTGTGTCAGATGCCTTGACCAGGTCAAGGTAGGCAGTGTGAACAATTTTGACCTCATCCATTGCTTTGGTGATCTTCTCAAAGAAGTCCACCAGGTTGAGTAGGCATGATCCGCCCTTGGTGAAACCAAACTGGGTGGGGTCCAGTGTCTGGAGGTTTACTGTATCTCTATTGATCATCTCCATGATAATTCTTTCCATGGCTTTACATATAAGACTAGTGAGACATATGGGTCTGTAGTTTCCAGGGTCTGTAGATGGCCCACCTTTGTGCAGGGGGATGACTGTTGCCTTCCTCCATTCATGAAGCACAAAGCATGTTTGGAGGCTACAGTTAAATAGTAATTCCAGAGGCCCTGATAGGTCATGTTTCATGCTATTTAGAAGGCATCCTGGGATATTGTCCGGGCCCATTGATGCAGTGTTCTTGGTCTTTGAGAGAGTGTTAAGGACCTGTTCCTTGGTGATAGTAGGGGGAGTTATATTTGATGATATTTCCAGAGGGAAGGTTGAGGGGGAGAGAGGGGTAAAGTTGGAGCTAAATTTATCAGCCCGGAGGTTTGCTATGTCTTCTGCCTCTGTAGAGGTGGCTCCATTTACAATGATCTCTGCACACAATTGTGTGTTGCCTTTGAGTTTGCGAACATAGCTAAAGAATGCTTTGTGGTTGTCCTTGGCCTGGGAGGCCAAACATACCTCAAATTTGACTTTGGTAGACATTATTTGTTCTCTGAGTTGTGTGTTTAGTTTGGTGAGAGTGCTTGTATCCTGCTGGGTGCTGCACCTCCTGATTTTTGCCATAATTTTCTTCCTTCTGCTATACAGCCTTTTGATTTTGTGATTCCACCAGGGTGGCTTGTTTTTTGAGTTAGTTCTGTGCTTTTTCCTGGTGGATACAGCTGCCTTTATGCAGCTATTAACATGCTTGTATGAGGTTTCTGTGAACAGTTCTGTATAGGCAGCAGTCTTCTCAGGGTTTATGGGGGCTTGAAATGTTGCCAGGTTCTCAGTTAATAGCAGGAGGTTAGCCTTAGAATAGTACCTGAATATTCCAGGTTTAGTTGGGGGTCCAGTTTTTATTTTTACTTTAAAGGAGACCATTTTGTGGTCTGACCTTACCAGGGTAGGCATTACAGTACGGAGTGTGCAGCAGTCTCCCATATTAGTGAGGACCAGATCCAGTATGGTTCCACCCCTGTTTGGTGTATTGACTGTCTGGTCCAGGGAGTTTGTGTTTACAAAATCCAGGAATCTCTGTGCATGTAACTTTGGTGTCATATAGGATTCCCAGTTAATAGTGGGTTAGTTAAAGTCACCCATGTATTGGGTTGGATGGTTAGTGTTTCTAATAAGATTAAGTACATGGTATGGGTTTCCGGAGTCATAGAGGGGGACCTATAGCTTGCAGGGAAGTGGTACTGGATTTTGCCTATGGTGATTTGAACATGGAGCAGCTAATTGCATTGTCCTTTTTGACCAGCCTTGAAGTATATTTATATTTGATGTAAATAGAGACACCTCCACCTTTATTCCCTGCCTGTGAAGTAGCTGGCCTAAATGTGTGGAAGGCACTATAACCTTGTACTGGTTGTGTGCTGTCCATGGCTTTAAACCATGCCTCATTGACCGCACAGATGTCAGCATTCTCTAAGATAAAGAGAGCTTCTAGGGAGTGGAATTTTTTGTTTAGAGAGATCGCAAGCGCAAAAGAACATAATTCATAATGTATCGTTCACTAAACAAGATAAGAGTACTGAAAACCATCTCACTTAAATTTAGTAAAACATCATTGAACATTATGGCTATTAATAAAAATCATTACGCTTGACTACAAGGTTGGCTGATGGGTGAGTCACAGTTGAGGCTAGAGTCACATTTGAAGCTAGACTGATTATTAAGAAGTTATGAATATGGTAACTTTTCTATTCCTGGCCTTCTCAAACCTACTTTAATAGCAATCACTGAGGAGTGTCTTTGGTGACAAACAGAACAAATATTGTGTAGTGGAGAACTTATTCAGTATGAAAAGTAGTTCCCATGAAGTCACATAACTGTGCACTTGAAAACCCGGCAGAACCAGGCAGCTTACACTATGTGTACTTTCATACTTACCAAGGCACTTTCAAAAAAATGATTGTAGTATAAAACACTGTATTGTGCATAAAAGTGTAACGTGTGACTCAATGCCATTTTATTTCTAGTAGGATACACATCTGCCGTGCAGATTACTTTCATGGCAAGATAGTATTAATACATTTTAGTATGCTCTACGTAAAAAAGCAAAGCTGCTACCTTCTTCAGCAGCTGTGATATTTATTAACCAGTTTCCCAATAAATCAGTTTGCATGCTACAAGCAATAACCCCTGAGTAATGACAGAAAATCCTGTGTGAAAAAAAAGCAGTAGCTCAGAAAAAAAGATTCTGGCAAGCTGCTTCTCAGCTGACCTCACACTGATGAAAGAAAGCCCTGACCTTTCAGTAATGAATACTGCTTGTAACTAGAACAGATAGGCATGGATCACCCCTGACATTCCTCCTTGGTCAACAAACATGGATGCAGAAACAAATGATAACAGTAGAGCAGTTACTAGAGCGATACAGGCAACTGAAGAAACTAACCATTCTGCAATTAGCTGATATTTCCACTAATTATATAATCACAGGGATTACAGAATGGAACCGGGCTTGTTACCGAACTAGATATTGCAGAAAGTCGTGTTGTGTGTGCAGAATTTTTGTCTTTTCGGCTTTTCCCAGTTAGTGTTGTGTGTGCAGAGTAAACCACTGAAATAGAGGGCAAGAAAGCTGTTGAAAGATGGAAACTCAGGCTAACTAGCATACTGAGAACAAGATGCTGAAAAGGCACCTCACTCATTATTGAAACTGTCTCCATGTGCCATATACACACATGCAGACACAAATGCAAATACACAGGCGCACGCACACACAGATACGCACGCACACACACACACACACACACACACACACACACACACACACACACACACACACACACACACACACACACACACACACACACACACACACACACACACACACACACACACTTGTGTGGGCAGTCCCATTGCCTTCCCATGTCACTTGTAGCATCTTTTTTTATTCTTTGCTATTTCCTTGTATTCACTATTTCATTCTCTTTATCTTGCAGTCTCTTTATTCCTTTTCCATTTCCGTGTGATCTCTATCTCCTTTTGTTCTTACTTTTCATATACTCATAGCAGATGCGTTTATGAAGAGAAGGTTGCCCATAGATTGCCTGCTAACATCACCTAGATACTTGTTTAATGCTGATGAATGTACTTGTAATCCTGATATCATGTATTTTACACATCTGTGCATGAGTGTGTGTGTGTGTGTGTGTGTGTGTGTGTGTGTGTGTGTGTGTGTGTGTGTGTGTGTGTGTGCGCGCGTGCGCGCTTGCACATGCGCGTGTCTTTGTCTGTGTAGGCATGTGTGTATGCATCATTGAAAAGCTTTTCATTTTTCCATGATTCCTTTCAGAACACTCTAGGAAATAAAGTGATCCAAATAAAAAACAGTGTGTACATCTACACTCATATGTACATGCTTGTATATATATATATATATATATATATATATATATATATATATATATATATATATATATATATATATATCTGTGTGTGCCCAACTGCACCCCCATGCACATTTTTTTAATTCCCTGACAATAAAACAGGGTTGGGATGTTTTAATTAGAAATCTTTAAGGTCTCTCAAGCTGATTGATATGTTTTCACAATGACATGCCAGAAAGGGCACTGTGTTTAGTAATGTGTCTCTTAAAATATAAATAAGAGGACATTGAAAGTACACTGGCTCTATAAAAGATGCCTGTGGAAATTAGTTTTGAGAGAAATGCTGTTTGAACTGCTGTAGAGACCATATGGTCAAAAGATTATCAGCAAGTGCTCAAATCCTTTATAGCAGTGTCTAATTGGAGGAGTGTGTGCCCTATGTAGTGTGTCTTTCCGCTTTTCCCGGTTAGGGGTCGCCACAGCAGAACTCCGGTCCGCTAGTGATTGGCAGTAGATTTTTGACGTGCTGGCTTGCCGGGCCTAACGCACAACCTTCAACGAAGGAACGCCCGTTCACGCATGTCACCACACAGAAGACGCTCTAACTGAGAATGGAACGGGCAACGTCTAACTGTGAGGCGACAACATAGTATGGTGTGAAAATATCTGTGTATGAAAATGAACTGTACAACATAGTTTTACATTTGGTTTGAGACCATTGTCCTTGCACTAGTTATTGACATAGTGTAACCCATGTTGGAGCAGTTGTAAATCAGTGGAGGAGTGAGTAGTAAAACTGAATTTACAGCTGTCCACAAAAATACATAACTATAGCCGAGGACAAGGAGTGTTAGTTTGAAGGTCTGATAAGTAGTTAGGAGGGAGACTAACACTGAACACTGTAGAACAGTAGAGAGTCGATTATCCAAACTAATTGGGACCTATGGTAGTTCTGATAATCAAACTGCCTGGATAATCAAACATACATTGAACCGGATAAAAAAATGCAAAAATCTTGTTTTTTCTGCATACTTTTCAGCCATTGAGTGATTCCAGTGGACAATAAAGAATATTTTTCGCACATAAGTAGGCTACAAGCTCAAAAAACTCTCACAAATGAATATGTATAACGTTTACATATTCAGACTTTATGATTTTTCGTACCCCAAAACTTTGGAAGGCTGCATTCAGATAAGTAATGTTTCTGATAATCGAAGTTTGGATAATCGACTCTGTGCTGTACATTACTCGTAACTTTTCTGCTTTTGAAGTGTGTGGCAAGCTTATTACCAGACATAGTCTTTGCACTCTGCTGGGTACCTTTTTTTTGATTATCATATTAACTTGGCTTTTTTTAAGTTATATTATGTCTACAGCTGTCTGAATTAATGCTTTTAACAACAGGTGTAATATTGCTAATATAAAAACAATGTATTCAATAGTTTAGGAAGGAACAGCTACATACTTGGGGGGGCAGCAGTTTGAGAGATGTGTCCATTTTTAAGTGGTAGGTGAAGGAAACAACACCAGCCTGGGACCTTAACTACATACTGAATTATTATTAACATTGCCTCCTTTGAACCTGCTGCTTCAACTACAATAATATTTGTGGAAAAAAGCTTTCCTTCTGTGGCCATCACTTCAGCTGCGTGGGGTTTCTGAACTACAGGCCCATCATGCGAGTGCAGCCATTCCTCATCTTCCATCAGGACAGGGTTTCCAGTTCCATAGTACCTACCACCTGCATATAGCTTTGGGACTCTACCCATCTGTCATTACCCCTCTTCTTACCCTCCTCCTGACTGCTATCTGCTATTTTTTTGCTTGCTTTTGTGGATTAGCTTTATTTATGTATTTGCTTCTTTTTGATGGTAGGTACAAAACTGTACTTTCGGAGGGGTAGCACTAAGAGTTTGTGAGTACAAAATGGAATATGCTTGCTACACCCTATTCCATGAGTGTCAAAGGCCGTGGCTAGGTCTATTTATGTGCTATCCACTGTTTTAGTGACTTTTTCAAATAAATTTTAGTGACTTTTTCAAAAAAATTAACAAGATATAAAGAGGCAGGACCCGCCTTTGTCATAACCTAATGAATTTGAGTCCAGGGTTAAGAGGTTTTGTAATGACCAGAATAAAAGGTTGGAAGTAATTTGCTGCATAAATTTACATGTGAGTTTAGTGAGGCTAATGGTTTTGTAGTTCCCAGACTATGTGGTTGGGCCACCCTGGTGTAGTGGTGCTGAAGTGCTTGTTTTCCACACTTCAGGAATGTAAGAAACGGAGAGGGTTAGATTAAGAGGTTAAGTAGGGATCCAGATAGACCATATTTGTACTGAGAATTGGGCAAAATGTTATGCTATCAGGGCCATAGATGAGGCAATCTTTGAGTTTATGAAGGGTGAGAGGACTTGTTCAGTAGTAATTATAGGATGACTGCTGAACCTGTGGTATAGTTATAAGTGTGCATGGGATAGAATTTGCATTAAATTTTGCTAGTTTGGATATTTGCTATTCCCTTTGTGTCAGAGATGGCAGTATTATTGTGGACTAGACCCAAACATTGTGCAGTGTGTGACCTTAACTTCCTGACATAGTTAAAGAAACATTTACTGTTATTTTTGGTTTTGTTCGGTGTTTTAACTCCATAGTCATCTTTGAGCTTCCTAGTGGTACTATTAGATTATTTGCTATAGTTTATTTAAGCGTGCTCTTAATTTAGGTAAAGTAGGACCTATAAGCACCAAGTAATTTCTTTCTTTGGATATATAGCTTATTTATACAGGTATTCTACGGTATGGAGTTGTTTTTCAGATTTCCCTTTATATTTAATGTGGATATAGACTGCATTATCAATGAAACTACTTAAGTTCAACAAGAATTTAAAGGCACAGGCAGTCACTTTAACTATGGCATCTATCAGAGGAAGACTAAGGCAGAATTTGTTTAAGTTATTAAGTAATTTAGGAAGGTTTGCTTTTCAGAAGTTCTAAACGCAGAAATATTTGAAGGGAAAGTGCCACCACTTTTAAAGGAACAAGTCACAGGTTTATATCTGATATAATGAGGAAAAGGGGGTTACACATGGAGGTGTGCAGGAAGGGGGGGTGCTTCTGAACACAGGAGCAAGGGTGTTTGGGGCCCTAGCGAGATATTTAACCATTGTTTACAAGGGAGTTAGCATTTATAATGGCAAGAAAGCATTGCACATGGCGGTCATTGGCAGTGTAGGTAAGGCAGAGTGTTTAAGGACAGTTGATGTCCCCCATTACTAAGATATTTGGATTAATGCAGATTTTGGCTACAGAAATAAGATGGCTGTTGTGGTCTGCAGGGAACACAGAGGCTGCTCTTTAGCTAGATAGCTATGCAGTGATTATACATCTTGTTTAGGATGAGATGGGCATCAAAGAATTCAAATATGGGTTCCTAGTGAATCATTTGTGAGGTGATTGCATCTTTGACAAATATTGATATGCCCATGCAAATGCCAGTGGGTCTGAACACATAACCAGATAAACCCAGGACAAGTGGGAGTGCTTCCACTGCTTTGAAATCATAGCTCCATAACTTCACATAAGTGAATGTGTTCATGTTGTAGGAGGGCCTCAAATTAAGGAATATATTTCTTTTTAAGACACCTGTCATCTAGAAGAATTAATGTGTTCCAAATTAGACTTTAATAGGTTGAGTAGGTTGGAATGTCCAGCAGAAGGACTTTGACTAAAACAGGCACCATGGGGTCAGCAGGGGCTTTAGCCAAAATGTGAAAACCATGGTAAGAGGGGTGCTGGTAATCTTTGTCAAAAGCTGACACATACTGGATTTCACAGAATGATACAATTTTTTGAATCTAGATATCTTGTCTTTGAATCTCGGTATCATTCTAGGTGATGGCAGAATACCACTGAAGACTGGTGCCATTTCCTACCGCATACACTTGCATAGTAAGCTTGTTCATGTCATTCTACACACTCCTTTAGGTAGAGCACCTTAGGTCATCCTTCCTCGTGATCATCTGCCAGGCCGTAATCCTGTTGTTTTCAAAATGAGGGCTATAAATGCCATATGTATGTCCTGGATCCTGGCTCTGGCTAGACAGCTAACTGTTTTCTTATTTAGCCTGGTGTCTGACCACAGAGTCTCCTGTTAAATAAAAAAAAAAAAAAACAAAGAACATTAGTTTGGGTGGATGAAGTTTCATTGGGCCTTGAGGGCTTGGGAGTCTGCACCACTGTTACTCTTAGAAATATATGCAGTAGCTGTGTGTGTGAAGGTGTGGGTGTTGCTGTGTGAACTAATAAGTTTTTTAGTCCTTAAGTCTGGCAGCTTTCTTTTAATGACCTCAGTGTAAGTTTGTGTAGTGGAGATGCTCTATTTGACTGCCCCTGTACTGGTAATGGACTTTGCACATATTGCAAAATACTATTAGTTTTACTAACAATTAGTTCCCTGTACAAATAAATGCTTAAAGATCTGCTTAGACTCGGTTCCATTAAGTCCTTTATGATTTCATTAAAATTTGCCCTGTAGAATTGCCAGTTTTTCATATGCCTAAACTAAAGCTGTTCTTACCAAAATCTGAGGCATTGCAGGATAAACCCTACTACTGCATAGTGCCAACAAATGTTTTTGACTTCTCAATCAGAATAACGATGCAGTGTTAAATACTTTTTGTTTCTGTTGTTTTATACCATTTTAAGGCTTCTAATACAGTATCTTAGTTAAAATTGTAGGACAGGTGCCCATTTTCCATATTATTTTACAGGTCATAGCTGCCTAAACCATGACTATTCTGTGGACAGAGTGACAAGTGGTAATCTTAATGCAAGCTAAAATTTGCAATCTTACATGGGACTTGGGAGCCATTCCACATCTATGGGTCATGTCAGTAGTTGTTTTAAATAAACAGGCTTGGTGACTTGGCTTGAAACAACTGCTGTGATGTTGATGTCATCAAAGCATTTAGCTGCCTCAAGAGCAGCTGGTAACTAACATGGACAATGAAAATGTTTAGAAGACTGAAATCCTGGCTTGGTCTCTGAGGATCAGCAATAGTGATGCTGATAAAAGATAAATAATGTTCTGTCACTCTTTTCTCATTCTGTTTTTCTAACTTGCGACCAAGAAAGGATGCAAACAGTCTGCTGGCTAATGATCCCTTTCTTTTGATAATTTGTAAATTAGTGTTTTTTACAGACTAGATTTTAAGGCTTTTGAAACGCCAACGAATAAAACATTAGCTTGCTTCCCTTCATCTGTTTACATTTCTGGTGACCAAAGCTAAATTATTTTTAAAAGAATATCCTAATTACAGTTCTTTCATGTAGAGTTTATATTCAGTAAACAAACACTTCCTAAATACCAAAACATGGTAGAAAAAAAGCCTCTAAGGAAGAACCTTCAGATATCCAGATAATTCAGTGTCTTAAACACACAAGCACACACTCACACACATGCACACAGACTTTTAAAATTGTAGTAAAGACCGTGTGTGTGTGTGTGTGTGCGCGCGTGCGCGCGCATTTATGCTCGTAGTGGATTAGTTGTGTTCACTGACATTTTACAGTCATAACCAATACTACAGCATAGCTGTATTATCACAGCTGAGTTTCTTTGCACAGATAGTAAAGCTCTTCTATTGTTTTTGCATGCGACCTATTGAAAAATGCAGACCATTACCTGTAACTGCTTTTTAGGTTTTACCAAGATGATCCCTTAATTCAGTGTTTTGGAAAATTGAGTGTTATACAGATTAAGTTAAAACTTAAATGCCCAGCACCAAACAAAAACACCTCCTGCAACTTCAGACTGACATTTTTCCTCCTTGACCCTTTCTGATAGTAAATATCCATGTGAGATTCTACAAGACAGTCAGGATTGTATATGGCTATAAAAAGCAAGTTCTGTGTAAACAGGCAAGACTGCTGTCTGCTCAGACAGCTGTGTTGTTTATTAACCTGTTTCCCAATAAATCAGTTTGCCTGCTACAGCCTCTAACCTCTGTGCTGTACGTCAATCACTTGACAGTGCGCTTGTTTTTTTAACATCTTTATTTAGTCAAGTTTACATAATTACATTGATACGCATGCATTAATAGAAAAGAAAAACAAACTACAGTGGTAATTTCATTACCTCCATGCAGCATGCATATGTGTTTACTTTTAAACAATTGTCATTCACTCCAACATTTACATAAATTACACAATTTCTGCTTTCCCTTAAACCTCACTCCTCCTTCTGAACATTATTTTGTATGTGTTGTTTCCACTAATTCAGTATATTTCTAGTAATTTGCTTATTTCCTTTCATGAAGGTCCTGCCTGCATTTTCTTATAGCTCTTTTACATAGTCGCCTGCTTTATAGTAGCACTAATGCCCCGGTTTTCACAAGGAGTACACACTGCTGTGCACTGCTGTGAGAACACTTAGAGGTGCATTTGCACAGCATTCTTTTGGACCTGGGTTTTTGCCCATATTTTCTCCAACAACTGCAACTCAGCTGCATATTACAAGGGAGAGGAATATTTTAAATTGGTTGTTTTTTCAAGGTGTTTGCCACAAATCATCTAAAATTCATACTCAGAGTAGTATGTTCTTATGCTTTTTCCTCTATTTAATTTTCCTTACTGCTGAGATATGGCTTTGGAGTTACTGAATTTATTCATTCAGCTTCTGGTGACTCCTCCTGTCCAGCTGGTGAATCTGGGCATACTTGGGCAATGTAGCAACTGCCTCATGTACACAAACAACCCTCTCCTCCTACCACACAACACTACAACCTGCGAGAGATGCACTTACATAGCCAAACTGGAAACAAAGCTCTCTCCAGCCAAGATTGTGCTAGACAGTCAAGAGGAGAAGGTTAACACCCGCACTGCACCTCAAGCAACACATAGCCCTTCAAAACCCACACCATCAACACCCACACATAGCAACACTAAACTCACATATGCGGAGGCCCTTAATATTAACCTTCCCAAGCAACAAGGACCTCCGAAGCTGAAATGCAAACAAACACCAATCACAACCAAAGGGTCACATAGCTCACAACACCAGTGTGCCACCCAACAACAGCCCCTAAGGCAAGACAACGCGCCCAACACTTTAGTCATAGGTGACTCTATAGTCAGGCACACTGATGTCCCTCTCACCAGGCTGAACAAGGAGAAAATTACAGTCAGCTGCCTGTCGGGTGCCAGGATCTGCCACATAACGCATGCACTCACGTCACTCCACAACAAGTACAAATATGACTCTGTCATTGTCCATGTTGGAGTGAATGACTTGAGACGTACCTCCCTGGACTACATGAAAAGAGACATGGAAGAGCTCTTGGATCATGTGGCCCAGGCAGGTATGACCCTAGCCCTGAGTAGCATATTGCCTTCGCCTAGAATGACACCACAGTATAAGGACAAAATGATTTACTTCAACATTTGGCTAAGCTTCTGGTGTCATTCAAAGGGGATCCAGTATCTGTCTGCCTTGAATAACATGATTGACAAACCACGATGCTTTGCCAGAGATGGTCTTCCCCTGTCACCCCTGGGGATTCAGGTTACTGGCTAAAGCTCTTGCCACCCCTATACTGCCTTTTTTAGGCAAGGTTCAAAGGACAAAATCACCGCTGTAATACATACAAGCATGCAAAATCTGAAGTTAATGCTACTCAATGCTAGAAGTTTAAACCTCAAAATGCACTCTCTCGAGGCACTCCTAAAAATGGAGAACATCAGCATCTGTGCACTGAGACCTGGTGCAACGCTCCAGAGAGCACCCCTGCAATACCAGGCTACAACTCTTACCATACTTTTTGGCCAACAAATCAAGACCGAAACACTAAAGGTGGAGGAGTGTCCATATTCATCAGGGATATTCACACCTCCAGGCTAGTTGCCCAACAGAATCCATCTGAAATTCTCCAATTGCAACTAACACTAGGTAAGACTGCAATCCAAATTGTAGCTTGCTACAGATCCCCCAACATGCCCCAAGATTCTCACTACACCTTTCTAAACATACTGGAAAAT
Organism: Protopterus annectens; assembly: GCF_019279795.1. NCBI lineage: Eukaryota > Metazoa > Chordata > Ceratodontiformes > Protopteridae > Protopterus > Protopterus annectens. The sequence goes on along the minus strand of NC_056735.1, from coordinate 1,134,753,228 downwards.
ATTAAGATACAACCAAACACACTAATACTGGGTGATTTCAACTACCCTGCCATTAACTGGGAAAACTACTCAGGTACCAACACCTTTTCCCAGCGGTTCTTGGAATTCATAAATTCCAATGCCCTGGATCAACTAATACATTGTCCCACCAGGGGATCCAATATCCTAGACCTGGTCGCTACCAGCATGGGAAATAGATGCTCCACACCAATGGTCACACCCTCATTGGTCAGGTCTGACCATAAGCAAATCACCCTTGACATCCACATCCCACCCCCACCCCCCAGTAAGGAAATCTCCGTAAAAAACTTCTCCAAAGCCAACTTCATACTACTCAAGTCAGAAGTGACAAACTTCATGACACCCATGCAGGCAGGAGCTGAAAGTTCGACTGCTGAATCCTACAGTAAGGCACTGTATGAGCACATCCACTTGTGCATGAATCGTGCCATCTCAAATAGAACCAAGATGCTCTCCTCCAAAAAAGGAAGCCAATCTGGTGGTCCCCTGCCATAAACAAACTATACAACAGAAGAAAGAAACTGTTGCAGAAAAGAAGAAAATCCCAGGATGTAAAAAACTCCCTTACCAGCTTCAGTAAGAAGCTGAGATCCCTCATGAAATCCTCCAAAGCTAGTTACGAAAATAAAATTGCCAAAGATTCCAAAGACAACCACACAGTATTCTATAGTTATGTCAAGAACTAAATGGCAATCCTCAGATATGCTCTGAGCTACAACAGAATGGCATTAAATATACTGATTCAAAGGATATTGCCAATATCCTGGCAGATCGATTTAGTGCCAGTTTCACACCCCTTTCACCCCCTAAAGGGCCCATCTCAATACCAAAAGATTGCCAAATTCTGGTAATCGTGGCCACACAGGTAGAAACCGCACTCTCCAAAGCTAAGAATACAGCATCCATGGGACCAGATGACATCTCGGACTGTGTACTACATGAACTACAAAATGAACTGGCACCTCACCTAAGTGTCATGTTTAAACATAGCCTCACCTCAGGCTTCGTGCCTACTCAGTGGTGCACAGCTACAGTTATCCCACTCCACAAGGGGGTATCCACGCTGGATCCCAGGAACTACCGTCCCATCAGTCTGACGAGCCTGATATGCAAGGGTATGGAACGCATTATCATGGAACTTATAAACAAAGACATTGGCAACCTTCAAACACTGGACCCCACCCAGTTTGGGTTTGTGAAAAGCCAATCTTGTCTCCTGAACCTGATTGACTTCTTCAAATCAGTCTGCAGAGCTGTGGATGAGGGCAAGGTGGTCCACACAGCCTATCTGGACCTCTCCAAGGCCTTCGCGACCATCCCCCACTCTGGAATCATAGATAAACTTACTAAGCTGGGCATAAATCCCTACGTCACTCGATGGGTTGCCAACTGGCTTACTGACAGAACCCAGACTGTAAAAGTAGCTGACTCCAAATCCAGCTCCATACACGTAGCAAGTAGAGTACTTCAGGGTTCAGTCCTGGGACCGCTCTTGTTTGGCATCTACTTCTCTGAAGTACAGGCCACAACACTAAGGGACTTTAGCTAACAAAGTTCGCAGATGACTGCAAACTGGGAGCCATTACTGAATCACCAAATGATGTGGATATTCTACAAAAGGGCCTTACAGAAACAGATGCTTGGTGCCAGAGCCATGGGCTCAAGCTTAATGCCAAGAAATGTATAGTTATCCCCTTTGTGAAAAACCATGTACCCATGAATTATCACATAGGTAGCAGTGCACTAAACACAGAAAGTGTGATGAGAGACTTAGGGACACAGGTGGACAGTGGTCTCACATTCGATAACCACATTGCCACAACAGTCAGGAAATCCTTCTATGTGGCACACCTCATCACTAAGGGCTTTTCGTCCAGAAAAAAGGAGGTCATTGTCCCACTGTACTCATCCCTCATTAGACCCATTATAGAGTACAACACCCTGTTTGGTATGTACCTCACAAGACATCTGCAACAGCTGGAAAGGCCACAGAAGTACCTCACTAAAAGAATCACAGGCCTAAAGCAGATGCCCTGTACTGACCATCTAAAAAAAACTCCAGCTATACTCTGTGGCATATCGTCTACTTCGTGGCGATCTCTGCTTAACATACAAGGCCATGCAAACCCTGAGCTTTTGGACATGCTCCACTTAAAAAAATCCTAGTCCCTCAGAGCCACACTCTCCAGGGATCTTAAACCTGGTCATCACAATGAACAAAACATGCTGGAGGGATAGATTCCTGACTCAGAGACTCCCCATACTCTAGAATAGACTGCCCATACATGTCAAGCAGAGCGCCTCCTCGGCCCTCTTCAAAAGGAACCTTGACGATCGGATGGGAGATAGGAAATTCACCCCGGGGATCATGTCAGTCGCCCTGCTAGGCAGGGGTCCAGGGAAATAAGTATTCTGGGAAGAAATATCCAGGGGATTGTTATGGCTAGCCGATAGCCTAGTACAAACCTATGAACCTATGAACCTATTCAATTTCTGATCCTTGTATTATTAAGTTCAGAGCTGTAGTCTGTCACAGCAGACAGTACAAGGTGGAGAAACTGCTCTAAGATGGTTTTGCATGACTTGTTTCGAACCAAACACTTGAACTAACTCACAAACTATATGAACATCGACAGACAAATCTTGGGAAGGAAATGAGAGCAACTGCTGTCATAGGGAGTATAAATTAAACTGCAACAACTTAATATTCTAGCTGTTTGTTACAGCATGTGCACTTACTTCTTTCTGTCAGTCCATTGAGATGTGTCAGCTCTACTTTTTGTAATTAGGTTCTTTAAGTGAGCAGTCAGTTTTGTTTTACAGGGAAGATCTGGGAAAAGGGGGGCCTTCAATGCATTCCTTTCTCAGGGTTACACAGTAGGAATTGATGGGATTCATATCCAGACTTGAAGCTTCTCAACTAAATATGTCATTCACAGTTTTGCACTACCATTTGTAAAATAGTTTTGATCCTTTTCTTCTGCTTATTGATGCTGTATCAGGATTAAAAAGAACCGCTGACGATTATCCCTCTCACCCTTCTCAGCACAAGCAATCTGGACACAAACAGGAATAACGGGAGGACAAAGGCCCAAAAATAGGGACAGGTTTTAAATGTTGCTCCTATAAACATAGAAACTTGCTAGAATGACAGATTTTACATTTTTATATATTTTCTGAAGGATATGAAGTCTGAAACTGAAATGTTTGTCATTATTTAGTATTAATTAGTGACTTCATTATTCGATGAGTTGCCAGAAAAGCACACATTTTATGAGGATCAGACTAAAAATAAGAGGCAAAAATCTGAACTTTCTGCAAAAATCTGGACAGTTGGAGGTATGATAACTTGACAAGATATTTGATTATCTTTTAAAATCTAGAACCTTCCTGACATTTGATGTCATTGTTAAGTACACAACCTGTGAGTGTATTTTCATCACATATTCAGTAGATATCACTAATGTATTTTTTTATGAAATTGTTTAGTAGAAACAAATGTAAAAGAATTTGAAATCTGTCATAAATGCATTTGCTGAATTATTAGAAGTTGCAATGCAAATTTCTTTAATGGGGACTCTAGGTTTGTGCTACAACTGTGAAAGGAAAGTTGTTTTCTCTTCATAAGTTAATTTAGTTATGATTTGTACAGAGTAAAAATGCACACCTTAGTTAAAATGATTTTGCCTTCTCATTTTATGGATGTTTTCTCTGTAAGCATGTGACATACAAAATTGAGACAGTTATGAAATATCTGTATGAAAATCCCTTTGAGTTGTGGTGCAATACGAATGTACAGAAGGTGGTGTAGCTAGACTTTGGACTTTTTAGAATGTAGGACAAGTAATACACAAACCAAAGAAAATAAATTACTTCCATGATTTTTTCAAGGGGAAGTGTGCAGATTGCAGGAGCCTTATACCCTCCTGATCTTGCGGTGAGCTTTTGAGACAAAGCAGTAACTGTTCATTTCTTGGTTATAAACTGTACATTTAAACAACTTTAACATGGTTATGGACAGGACAGTGTGCTGTAAATTTAATGGGGTTTTACGAAAAAATGTTAAAGTATTAAGCAGCGTCACGTGGATTAAAACTGGAAATGAAAAGAAGGAATCAAGTGTTTGGATCACAGGATAAAAGAAACATGATGTTTAAAGTAAGCTTTATAGGAACCTCATAGTCAAGGCAGCTTTAAATCACCTGAATGTTATAAGGCAGGCATACCACAGAGGAAAAGGGGATAGAACTGAGGCAGTTTTTACAAGTATTCCCAGTCATAGTTTTTGTTCTACTTTTATATAACTAAAGGGCTTTGTAATAATGGACTTTGAGAGTTTGGTAAGTAGTTGTACAGCAGTAATAGGTTATTTAATCCAGAAGAATTATCAAGCAAGTCCAAAATACATAAGAGTTGTGAAGTCAAAATTAAAGAAGCATTACAGGATGAAAGGTAGGTGATCTTGAGAAGAGAGGAACATAACTTTATTATATCCTGATTTTCCAACCCACTGCATTTTAAAGGTAGTAGGCAATGCTCTTAAAATTCTCCACAGTATCTGCTGTATCTTTGATGTACATTGATGAGTTCTTTAGCAAGACAGACATGATTTGGCTTGAGTAGCTACTCGGGTTCAGGCAGAGCTAGCTTGGGGGAGTGTTGGATATTAGTAGTCGAAACCCGGTCATCCATCCATGATACTGATAAAATATGCTTCACATGTCAGAGGTCAGGGATGTCTTTGTAAGGACTAGTCATGCAGGCAGGCAGTGTGTAAGCATTGTAGTCAGAAACGGTGCATGTGTCACTGTGCTAATTGACAGACAGTACAGCAGGGGATAAAGATAAGCAGAAAACCTTAATGGCTACCTGGGTGACAGTCTGGAAGATGATGGTCAGCAGACAAAAGGGAAAAACAGATGAAACGATCTGTACAGTAGCATTGCTAGATTTATTTAGTTGCCACAGTTTTAACTCATGGATTAAGTTCTGAAGTTGATTTCTTATACTATGCTTCTTTTCTTAAGTATATTCATTTTTTTTTTAATTCCCAGATGTCATTACTGCTAGTATTAATTTAAATCAATGAACAGATTAGACAAGAAGGCAGTTATGTCTTGTGTATATTCTCTTTTATAACAAATCCCACTTTTGACATTTAGGCAACATTATTAAGTTCTTAGTGTCAATAGAAAAAAATAGAAATAATCAGTTCTGTTAAAATGTTTGCTAGACAAAAAAATGTTACAGAGTGTAGACTCATTTGACTAATGAACGTTTAATATTTTGTAAGTGTGAGTCTTGAAATGTTGGTGATTCTCATCCCTCCATTCATCAGTCCGTCCATCCATCCATTCATTTTCAATGCCTGCTTTATTCATTTCAAGATTATGAGGAACTGAAGTTTATCTTTTAAGCATAGGGCATATGGCAAGAAGCATTCCTATATCGCAGTGTATTACAAGACTTTTACTGATTTTATGTCCCATTTCCTGCTTTTCCATAGGTCATCATTTGAACACATTCTGCTAAATTCATTATAGTATTAAGCAATTGACTGAATGCTATGTATATGTTGATTTTGAAAGAGTTTGTCCCTTTGAGTACCCATTGTAGGCAACATAGAAGGGGTCTTCTTGCTTCCTGTTTTCTGGTACCATGAAAGTTATTTTGCACTTTGAAGCATTAAGTTTTTGTAACTGCAGAACATGTAGATGTTCCAACAGGTCTTTGCCAGAAGAAAGAATGGCTTGTATTTAGTGCTGTTGTTTTCTTGTGGAGACTGGGGTTTGGTCTGCCAGCTTTGAATTTTTATTATGCTATATCAGCCATTCTTAAATTCCTTAAGTGGGCATTCTTAGTAACTGCATTACCCTTCCTGCATTAAGACAAGATTACACCAGGGTTATTATGGAAATCTTTGCTTGATTTGGGAGGTGAGTAGTATTAAGGGCTTGACTGGGGAGGCAAGAACTTTTATGTTTGCCTACTTAAATGTATGATCTCCTTGATCACTTGCTTAGTGTTAGTCCAACATTCGTATATCAGCTGTCCATTGTAGGCATGGCATTCTTCTAGCTGTTGGAAACCATACTTAAAGTCTTTTTTAAAGAAAGGGTCTTGTGCAATGTTCACATCTATCCTTTTAGATTCTGGGAGAGGTTAAAGTTTGCATGTCTCTTTGGGGTAGGTAATTATTGTTCCCTAGCAGCATTTCTTTTCAAGTTTAGGTCGACTACAGACTATCTGCATACTGCAGTAGATGTAAACATCTACTGTGTATCTAGTTGAACTGCAGAGAATATATTAAGCAGTTACCTACAAATTCCTGTTTTGTTCCATAGTTTAAATTACATCAACTGCTTAATGCATGGATTTCACGTAATCTATTTTGTACTGTTGCAGTGTGAACACAGTAGAAAAATATAACTTTGATTTCTGGGAGTAAAAATCTAAAACAACTCATGTATCTGCAGCCCCGTCAAATGTAAATAGCCACCATATTTCTTGGCATGCAGAACATCGCCTCAATACTGTTAATGTCTTCCCTTTATCTTGGCATCTGCTTGTTATACAGATTTACTTTAACCAAGTGTGTTTTTTACTACTGCTTATCTCCTGCAGTTCGTGTACCATCTGACACTATTATGTGGTATAAGTATGTAACATCAACTATTCTCCCCGAACTAAGAAGATTACAAGACCTTTATGTGCAGTCAGTCTCTCAGTCCTGAACCTAGAAATAAAAAAAAAATAAACTCTGCCGGAACTATCTGTTACTGTATTTCTGTCATTATACAGCACCCAACACATCATACTCGCATTCCACGTACTTGAAAATCCATCCCTACATGCTTCCGTGGTAACAGTAGTGTGTTTTTTCTTCTCAGTACAACGGTGTCCTGCACCTTGAAAGAAAGATTGCAGACTGAGGATTTAACTTGTCATGGGGCATTTCACTGTTTTTTTTAAACTGATTGGATAAGTAACTTGACACTGGAGACATGACCTAAATATTTGCTGCTTTCTTCTTATTTTCAGTGTAGCTTTTTTATGCTTAGCTTTGTTTAAAGTGACCAAATCTGTCTTGAATGGCATTTCTGGTTGGACAGGAGTTTAATGTGTACTGTGAACGAAAATGTCATCAGGTCTGCACAGCAGTGGTTTGTCTGACAGTTCAGACTTAGTGGGGATTCCCTTAGATCTAAACATAATCAGTGGTGCTGTAGTATTGTATTGTGGTGCACTGCTGTTTCCTTCTGATAATTAAAATGGGGCATAGCTAGATGTAAAGTTAAGGGAAGTTTGATAGTAAATCTTAAAGCTAAGATACTCTCTATCATTGCAGTCTTAAAGTAGGGGCATAAGGGAAGCAGTACTAAAAGTTATGTTTGAAAAGTAATTTGGTAATGAAGGGGCTGCAATTCTGCAATGAATGCAACCAATATAAAGTCACAACAGGAGCATTTTTGTTTTATTATTTTTCTTAGAAAACATTCACAATATTATTGGCACTCTGTTGATTATCATAACATTATGAGTTCTCTCCTTATTTGTAACAGATTCATTGGGCCCGATTCCAAAAGACTTGCTCTCAGTGAAAGTGACCAGTTAAACTGAGAGCACACTGTGAGAGCAGGTCTTTTGGAAGCTTGCCCCCTGTGTAAGCATATTTATATATAGTCCTTACATTGAAGTAAGCCACTTACATTGAGAGTAAGTCTTTCAGAATCAGAGCAGACTTACACTGAAATCAACTCTTTTGGAGTCTGGCCTATAGTGTGTGCAGCAATTTTCAGAAGGCAGTTTTCTGCAACTATCATTTTTACCCACCCTGATGAAATGTTCTCCATTTTCCTGAAGGAGATATCATAGCTTGCTGTCAAAACTGCCTGTTAAACAGGAACTGAAACTTTATTTTCATAGTCAAAAAATTAAACAGCTTGCTGAAAGTTTCTGTAGAAAGTGTGAGCACAGGCATGTATACCTCTAGCAATTTTTTCAGTGTATTGATAACAGATTTCAGAATAGTCATTTGTATTCTTCTTTTTTTAAATGTGTGAGCTTTAGGCTTTTAAGTCTCAGAAAAACACATTTCCATTATTAATTAATTGATTGGAGGGATAGTTATTGTAAGATAAATACATTTCAACTTATATTTTTTATACAGTCTTGTCTTCAAAAAACACCATTTGAAAGTAAAGTGTTAACTGTCATGTTTCTGACCCTGTAAAATACAATCTTCTTATGATTTGTAATAATAAATCTTATCTGGCGTGACATGCTGAACTTCCTTGACAGATTCTTCAGAAGCAGAATATTTATTGTACCATTTATGGATATGTTTTTCTTGCTGGAAAGTGTTCATTTCATACTCATAGTTTACAGACTGTGTCCTTTCCATTTCCACCTCAAAGTCAGTACTGTGTGGTCTTTCAAGCACTGAAAGGCTGAAAATTACATGACCACAAATGCGAGAGTGAAAATTCAAGAAAAACATATCCATAAATGGTACAATAACTATACTGCTTCTGAGGAATCCTTCGTTTGAATTAAGTACAGCTCCCTACAAGACATTTTTGGCCCTTATTCATCCTCCACGGTCATTGCCCAATGTGACACAAAGTTGCTTAAAAAAGTCAAACACAACATTTCATAGTAAAGATATCCAATCCTAGTCAAAGTAACTTGCACCGATGAAATTCTGTGCAAAATAACAACCACTCCAATCACAGTTAAATTAATAGCATAGTAGTGAGAAGATGTCTTAGAAAATCTTAGTACTGTTGCATTAATAACATGCTGCTGAAAATGACTGGTTGCAAAAATAGAAATAACGGGTTACCTACTTACCATGTAGTAGTGATAATAACAGGCCAAACTCCTGGTAGCGATAATAACAGGCCACCGAGACAGCGTGGTTGCGATAATACGTAAGCACCCAATAGACTGTAGTGCACTTATTCGTTTATTGGATGGCTGTAGTATTTTTGACTTTGTGGTGTAAATTAGTAGTGTGTTGCACAGTAAAATGCATATAGTCTGCTGCTGAATGTCATGCCACTGTTTCTTTTTTCTTTTTTTATTGTGTTGAAACTTTCGTCTTTTAATCACAGTAAAGTGCACAAGATAGATTGTTAAATGACATGCTTTGTAAAAATTCACTTAGAACCTTCTTTTTTCATTTGTAGAAGTTAATTGATTCGCAAGGTCCCTTTATATCATTGTCCAGGGTGTGAAGTACAAAAGATAGTTTATTTGTATAAGTTATGCAGGCTAGACCCAAGGATCCATTCTCAGATATAACCATGTTACATAGCAGAGTCATTAAAAGAAGTGGAAGCCTGTAACAAGAAGATGTTCTTCGTGTTTCACTGTTGCAGTCATTACACGAGTTATCTGCCTGCAGGTAGCCCTCAGCCGGCCTGAATACCAGAGTCTTGGATTCCTGCATCAGGTGCTGTCTCTTCTTCCATGATACAAGCTGCTGCAAAGCTTGCCACCGCTCACGCCATGAAAATTGTGGGAATGTCAAACCAAAAACTAAATCCAATGGTATGAATCAATAATGCTGAACGCCAATAAACAAAATATCTTTACTAAGCCAAACAACTCTGTTAGCTTTTTGTCGGCGCTCTGCACCAACTTCTTCAGAATTCAAACACTCGCGCCATTACAGCAGCTAACATAAATCTAAACAACTGAACATGTGATCGACACCCCCCCCCTATGGAATTAAAAGATACCTAGCTCCAAAAAGGAAACTGGTTATAAAATATCAATGATCACTCAAAAAGATTCTCAAGTTTAAAACATACATGTAGGATAAAATTCTCTCCTACATCAACTTCAAAATAGACATAATACATATAAAATCTACATGCAACAAAACTAAATTTTTAAAATCATTAAGAAGGAAACTACTAAATAAAGCATGAGATCATATATTAAAAAATATATCATATCTAGTGATATCCCTTACTCCATACATAGGAATAACCTACCTCTCTAAACTTTTTAATTTTAAAAAACTATTTATAGATAACATACTATTGAGGCCAGGGTAGTGGTAAGCCTCCAAGTGTAACTGCCACATAAGTTCTCTGAACTCCAATTTCAAAGATTCCGGGCCACCCCCCTGTTTTCCGTGTATAATTGATCTATTGCCAAGTATTTTCTTTAATATGCTTCACCAAAGCGTTCTCCATCTTCTCCTTTTTAATAGGTTCATAGGTTCATAGGTTCATAGGTTTATACTAGGCTATCTGCCCTAAGGCATTTATAAGGAAAAAATACTGTGCCCATTAGTTTGTTGTGCCTCTGTCCAGCAGTGACACAGAGATGATTCCTGGGGTAAACCTACGATCTCCCATCCACAGGTCTAGATTTCTCTTGAACAGAGTCAGCGAGGATTTTATTCCACAGCATAGGGAGTCTCTGAGTGATAAATCTATACCTCCAGCGCTCTAGTGGTTTTGGTGGATTTGGATTTTTGAGGTGGAGCATGTCCATTAATTCCGGTTGACATGGCCTTGTATGTCAGGCACATGTCACCTCTGAGCAACTGAATAGAGCTGGAGTTTCTTCAATCTGGCAGCATATGACAGATTTTGGAGTCCCTTTATCCTTTTGGTGAGGAACTTTGTCTCTCCAATTGCTGGGTCTCTCCAATTGCTGCAGATGTCGGGTGAGATACATCCCGAATGGGGCATTGTACATTGGTCTGATAAGTGAAGAGTACAGGGGAACAATGACCTCACTAGATCTGGATGTGAATCCCTTCATGATCAGGTGGGCAATGTAGAAGGTCTTTCTAACCACTTTAGCAATGTGAGTGTCAAAAGAAAGGCCACTGTCAACCTGGGTCCCCAGGTCCCTGATAACCTCTTCTGTGCTTAGTGGATTGCCACCTGTATGGTAGCCTGGGGTTACCTTGTTTTGGTATGACTATACATTTTGGCGTTTGGCGCTTAACTTCAGGCCATGGCTCTGGCACCAGCTATCTGTTGAGTCCCTTCTGAAGGATATCCGAGTTTGCAGTCGCCTGCAAACTTTGTCAGCCAAAGTCCTCCCATGTTGGCCTGTACTTCTGAGAAGTAGATGCCAAACAATAGGTGTGGGACACCACTTGTGACAGTCTGACACAGCCAGCAACTCTAACCCTGTGGGTTCTGTCCTTCAGTTTGCAACCCATCTTGTGACATATGGGTTTACATTTAAGCTGGTGCAAGGTCAAGGTAGGCTGTATGGACTGCCTTTCCTCATCAATGGCCTTGGTGACTGTTTCAAGAAGTCAACCAAGTTCAAAAGGCATGATCTTCCCTTGACAAAGCCAAACTGGGTCGGGTCCAATGTCTGCAAGTCCCCTATATCTTTGTTTATGAGCTCCATTATGATCCTCTCCATAGCTTTGCAGACTAGACTTGAGTGGGACCACAGTTGCCATCCTGTGGTAAGGCTGAGATTAAACAGCTGCCTTATGTGCGGGTTTAATTCCTCATTTAGCTCAGGTAGCACACAGCCGGGGACACCATCCGGTCCCATTGATGCTGTGTTTTTAGCTTTAGAGATTTGAGATGTCCGGGAGGCTACACTCAGCTGGGATAGTTATCTCTCCTTTAGGGTTTGCACTGAACCTGTCTGCCAGTATGTTGGCAATGTCTGTGGGTTCAGTGATTTTGTATCATTTTGGACTAATTCTGAGCATATCTGGGAGTTTCCACCCAGGTTCCTAACATAGCTGAAAAGGCCTTATGATTGTCCTTTGAATCCATGGCAATTTTTCTCTCAAAATTGGCCTTAGTTGATTTTATGAGTGCTCGTATTTTTTACTAATAATGATCAGTGACTTATGGATTTTGTTCTATCATGTAATAGCTTTCTCCTCTTATTGTAAAGTTTGTTAATGGCTGGGGTCCACCAGAGTGGAAAGAGTCTTGGTTTTATTTGGGATTGCCTGATCCATGCAGTCCTGGAGGTGTTCATAGAAGGCATTTGTAAGGGCTTCTTGGGTTGTGGTTTCCTCTGGCTCAGGGGCCTTGAAGGATACCACACCAGTCTTGAGTAGTGTGAAGTTTGCTTTAGAGAAGTTCTTCACTATGGTCTTTTTTGGGGTGGGGGCGGATGTGGATTTCCAGTGAGATTAGTTTATGATCAGATCTCACCAATGAGGGATATACTCCGTGTGGAGCATTTTGTCCCCATGTTTGTGACAATGAGATCTAGTATATTTTCTCCTCAACAGTGACTAGCTGTTCCATGGCATTTGAATTTATGAACTCCAGGAACCTAGAAAGTTAGGGCTTGAGTAATGTTCCCAGTCTATATTCGGGTAGTTGAAGTCACCCAATTTGATGGTGTTTGGAGATATATTTATACCCTCCAGTGTCTTCAGGAAGGCTGTGTGGGGTTCCTGAGTTTGAGAGGGTGGCCTGTAGCATGCTACAATTTGTAGAGCAGTTTTGCCTATGGTTAGTTGCACCTGGATGGTTTCGGCTTGTGCGTTGCCACCGGCGTTGTTGCCACTAACCTGGAGGTGTGAGTATCCTTTATGAATATGGATACACCCTCCTTTTGTGGTGTGGTCCGGGTTTTGGGGCGAACGCATGATATGAGGTAAAACCTAATAGTGCCGGGTGCTCTCAGGAGCCTTGAACCAGGTTTCAGTTACAGCACAGACATCGATGTTCTCCATACTGAGAAGGGCCTGAGATTTAGACTTCTGGGATTGAGCAGCATTACCCTCAGTTTCTTCCCATTTTTGTTTTCTAAGGTGGTAGGTTTAGAATTTGAGCCTTGCCTAAAAAGGTGGGTAAGAGCCTTAGCCAATATCCGGAATCCCAGGGTGACAGGGTCAAGCATGTCATCCCAGGCAGACAGACACTGGATCCCCTTTGAATGACACCAGACATTAAGCCAATTGTTAAAGCTGATCATCTTATCTCTATATTGTGGCATCATTCTTGGTGAAGGAAGGATACTGCTCAGGGTTAGGGTCATACCTGCCTGGGCTACATAATCAGAGAGCTCCTCTGTGTCTCTTTTCATGTAGTCCAGGCACCAGCATGGACAATGACTGTGTCATATTTGTACTTGCCATGGAGTGACCAGTGCTTGTGTTATGTGGCGGATTCTAGCCCGATAGGCAGCTTACTGTGACCCTCTCCTTGTTCAGCCTGGTGAGTGGGACGCCAGTGTGTCTGACTATGGAGTCACCTATGACAAGTATGTTTGGTGTTGTATTTGGCCTTAAGGGCTGTGACTGCTTTGCACACTGCTTTTGTGGTTTATGTGTTGCTTGTGGGGTGTCTTGAGGTAGCAGTTGTTTGGGTGTCTGCTTTGGAGGCCTCTGCTGTTTAGGTAAATTTTACTCAGAGCCTCAGTATGTCTTTGTGTGTTTATGTGTTTGATTCAGTGGAGTGGTAGCATTATGTGAGGCTGGTTTTGTGGTGTGTGTGTAGTTGCCTTCTCCTCCTGTCTGGTCTTGCCAGTCCTGAGTTGAGAGAGCTCAGCCTCCAGTTTGGCTAAATAGCTGCATCTCTCGCAAGTATTTGTGTTATGTGGGAGGAGGAGAGGGTTGTCTGTGTACATGAGGCAGTTATAACATTGCCTCATGGTGTACAAGTGTTCATACATCTGTTCATTTAGCTTCCTGTCCGTCTTCCCTATATAAAACACAGGGCAGGATGAACATTGAGCCAGATAAACCACATGACTACTCCCACAATTATATCTCCCTTTAATTAAATACTTTTTATCCCTAATCAAGAAGAATGTGCCTGCCTTTACAAATCTGCAGTACTTGCACATACTGCATTTAAACATCCCGGCTCTCGAAGGTATGTTCTTCACTTTAGTTTCCAGGATGTTTTTAATATTAGGACCTCTCCTAAAAGTCACTTTAGGGTAGGAATTCCACTCGGGCATCCCCAAAGAATCTACCACTAGCAAACACCAATTTTTCTTGATTATAGACACTATATCCCTAGTATCCAAATTATATGTGGTGACAAAATTACAATAGTACATAATACTACTACGGTCAACCTGTGAATACGTAACATTCTCAGATTTGGGATAGCTCAAAATTGGTTGAAAATAGCCATTTGATCTTTGTACTTTGACTTCAATGCACAGGTCCAGTATAAGTTCCTCTGGGTCCTCTACACAAAAAGAGGTTGGAAATAAACCTGCACTCGTCCTGAAATTCACTCTCCTTGGAGACCATTCTGGCCGCCCTAACAAATTGGCCCTTAACTATAGATCTCTTCTATAACGGGGCTTGACGCTTCGAATACAAGAAGCAAATGTCCAGATCACACATTTGTTCAAAAACTCCCAAGGAAGGATGCAGTATATGGAAAGGTTTTATTGGTTTGGAATGGTTTCCCAGCAACAGGGATAAATTTAGCTTCCTCACAAAGAGCTTCAAGTCCAGAATCGAAGCCTCCTAGATGGAAAGACCTTATTAAATAAATATTTCAAAGGAAGAAAGGGATCTGTTGAATGTTTGTGTTCTTCATCAGTCAGACTCATGCAGCCTGACAAGGGGGGTGGATTGGTTGCCATGGATATTGAAGACTATAACGATAGGATATCAGCCATTTTATCTTCTGACACATATAGAGAGGTGTCTAAAAATTAATTGAATGTAAGCATGTCCCGAGTTCATTCGTATTATGAGGACATGTTTATTGGTGGCGTGATTGATTTGGATGTGTATAATTTTATTTCATCTGTAACACCTAGAATTCCAGTGTTGTTCGGTAATCCTAAGATCCACAAGGATATCCAGGATCCACCTATGCGTCAGTTGGTCAGCGCTAAAGGTAGCATTACTTATGCAGTGGCTAAGATTGTGGTCTCCATCCTCAAAAAATATGTGGAGAGTGAACCACATATTTCTAGAGACACATGGTAATTTTTGTCGAAAGTTGGTTCGACCCCCTATAGTGCAGATAGCCACTTTTTAACCATCAATGTTATTGATTTGTACTCATCCATCCCACATGATGTGGCAGTGGAATGGATCCAACTGATAATGTCTTCCAAACAAGCACCGGTACAAGAGATTTTGGTGGTTAGAGAGCTTTTGGATATTATTTTATCATGTAACTTTTTTTCATTTAACAATCGATTGTTTCATCAGTTGATAGGGAGTGTGGCCAGTTTGGTGATGGCCCATTGGGAGAAAGAGTTTGTTTTTTCTAACACCATCATCCAAGAAAAAGTGACTTTATATATGCGCTTTTTGGATGATATATGTATCATCTTTAAGGGAGATCAAGAGGTGGCACAGTTGCTAGTTGATAGTTTTAATAGGTCAACCAAATTTTTAAAATTTACTTCAAAGTTTGAAACAGAGAGGATAGCCTATTTGGATGTGGAACTTTTTAAGGATAGATCTCAAGGTTGCTTCCTTGGCAGAATCCATCGAAAGCCAACATTTTCTAACTCGTATTTACATTTTGATAGTGATCATCCTGCCCACCAGAAGAGATCTATAGTTAAGGGCCAATTTGTTAGGGAGGCCAGAATGGTCTCCAAGGAGAGTGAATTTCAGGACAAGTGCAGGTTTATTTCCAACCTCTTTTTGTGTAGAGGATACCCAGAGGAACTTATACTGGACCTGTGCATTGAAGTCAAAGTAAAAAAAGATCAAATAGCTATTTTCAACCAATTTTGAGCTATCCAAAATCTGAGAATGTTACGTATTCACAGGTTGACCGTAGTAGTATTATGTACTATTGTAATTTTGTCACCACATATAATTTGGATGCTAGGGATATAGTGTCAATAATCAAGAAAAATTGGTGTTTGCTAGCGGTAGATTCTTTGGGGATGCCCGAGTGGAATTCCTACCCTAAAGTGACTTTTAGGAGAGGTCCTAATATTAAAAACATCCTGGAAACTAAAGTGAAGAACATACCATGTTTAAATGCAGTATGTGCAAGTACTGCAGATTTGTAAAGACAGGCACATTCTTCTTGATTAGGGACAAAAAGTATTTAATTAAAGGGAGATATAATTGTGGGAGTAGTCATGTGGTTTATCTGGCTCAGTGTTCATCCTGCCCTGTATTTTATATAGGGAAGACGGACAGGAAGCTAAATGAACGGATGTATGAACACTTGTACACCATTAAGAAGGAGAAGATGGAGAACGCTTTGGCGAAGCATATTAAAGAAAATACTGGCCACGAGTTTACTTTTATGGCAATAGATCAATTATACACGGAAAACAGGGGGGTGGCCCGGAATCTTTGAAATTGGAGTTCAGAGAACTTATGTGGCAGTTACACTTGGAGGCTTACCACTACCTTGGCCTCAATAGTATGTTATCTATAAATAGTTTTTTAAAATTAAAAAGTTTAGAGAGGTAGGTTATTCCCATGGCCGGCCTTAGGCACAGGCCAACTAGGGCTGCTAGGGGCGGTCCTAGGCAGGGGCTTTCATTTATTTATTGTAGGTAGGTAGACCAGGATGGCAGAACCAGGTAATGTGGTGTGGGGGTGCTGTGGAGCCCTTTTGCCTAGGGCATCATTTGAGCTAGGGCTGCTCCTGGTTATTCCTATGTATGGAGTAAGGGATATCACTAGATATTATATATTTTTTAATATATGACCGCATGCTTTATTTAGTAGTTTCCTGTATTTGTATTTTTAGTGTTCTTAATGATTTTAAAAATTTAGTTTTGTCGCATGTAGATTTTATATGTATTATGTCTATTTTTAAGTTGTTGTAGGAGAGAATTTTATCATACATGTATGTTTTAAACTTGAGAATCTTTTTGAGTGATCATTTGATATTTTATAACCAGTTTCCATTTTGGAGCTAGGTATCTTTTAATTCCATAGGGGGGGGGTGTCGATCACATGTTCAGTTGTTTAGATTTATGTTAGCTGCTGTAATGGCGCGAGTGTTTGAATTCTGAAGAAGTTGGTGCAGAGCGCTGACGAAAAGCTAACAGAGTTGTTTGGCTTAGTAAAGATATTTCGTTTATTGGCGTTCAGCTTTATTGATTCATACCATTGGATTTAGTTTTTGGTTTGATCTTCCCACAAGGTTCGTGGTGTGAGCGGTGGCAAGCTTTGTAACAGTTTGTTTCGTTTTTCTGTCTTCTTCCATGATGTCAGGTCATCAGTGGTATAAAACATGCAGCCGGTGCCATTACATCAGGCTTTCTTGCCACGCGGTGCCCAAAGCAGAAGCAGTTCGCAAGTGCCGGTCGTCCAATTCCTGAAATTTTCGTCTTCGAGTTTCAGAACCGAAGTCTTCAAAAAAAAACTAAGTACCCTGTTGGGGATCCTTTTTCTTGTGCTTAACCGATGTCAGTAAAAGTTAACAATTGTCTTACCTGTGGAAAGCAAATACCTCATAAAGATTTTCATTCGTACTGCATTCCTTGCTTAGGCCCAGACCACGATGTCCCTCGCTGTCGGTTTTGTGCCTTATTCAACCCCCGAACTATTCATCGTCAGTCTATTTTCGCAGTAAATTATTTTGGTTCTCAGTTTAACTATCCAGAAATGGCTTCAGTGAGCCATCCAACTACCGATATTCTGAAAAAACGTAAGGATAAAGACAGACCGCATAGGTCCAAAACTGCTGACGACGCTTCCATTAAGCTAGTCGCCAGTTTGCCTGTACTCACTGAGGTGCTTTTGCAGCCCCTGATACCCGATACTTCAGATTTGCAAGCCTCTACTGAGACCCATTCAGAGTCTGGTATGCCATGAGATGCTTCTTCGACTATGGAACCTGCAGATATTTCTACCTTGGATGGGTCCGGAGCCACTGTGTAGACATCGGCTTCTGAGGGTGTATTCAAGCCTACAGATTTGCATTTTAAAGCGATGCCATCTTCTTCATCAGGGCCTAAAACTCGACCCACGCCTAGAAAACCGATGTCCATACTGCATGGTCAGGCCTGTATGCCTAAAAAGCAAATGCTTAGAATGGCTGAAGACCTTATTACTTTAATTAGGGGAAGCCAGCCTTCCCCCTCTAAGAGACCTAGAACTGATTTTCCTTCTTATTCTTCTGATCAGGATTCTGAAATTTCTGTTTCTTCTGATTACCAGGATTTGCCCTTATCTACATATGAGGATTCTGATGCAGAGGATTCCATTCCCTCTGCTTCCCCTCCAGAAGAATTTTCTTTTGGTGAAACCTTGCACACTCTTATGGATCATTTCCGTTGTGAACGCCAGGATTACTGTAATTCTTACTCCTCCCTCAACACAGGCCTTTAGCTATCCCACCTGTTCTGGACATTGTAGATGATGCCTTCTTGGAGTCTAGCCTGGCCCCAGACACTTTACCTCCAGCTCCCAGAAAACCTGACAGGTATTACAGAGTACCTGACTCTCACAAGTTCCTCTTCAAGAGTCCTACCGTGGATCCATTGACCATTTCCCAAAGACCAAAGGGCATTAAGGCTACTGCTGCCAAAAATCCTACCCCCTCTGATAGAGATTCCAGGGCCTTGGACAGATGGGGTAAGAAGGTATACACTTCTGCTACTTTGGCCATTAGGGCCATAAATTGCCAGTTTCATATGTTAAAGTATCAGCAGCATATTATAGGACTACTTAAACAGAAAATGATGTTGATTCCATTCCTGACTGTGCTGAGATAAAAAAAATACAGGATTTAATGCATTCTGCTGAACAAGTTGGTAAACATACTTTGCAATGTGGTTTTTGACTCTTTAGCAGCATCTTGCAGGGCTGCTGTCACTGAGTCTCTACTTAGAAGGCATGCTTTGCTTAAAGAGCAAAACTTGCCAGATCATGTTAAAGCTAAATTACTGGATGCTCCCTTAAACCAAGACTGCCTATTTGGCAACAAAGCAGAAGAAGTCCTTAAAAAGATGGAGGAAAAAGCGAAATCTATGCAAACTGTTAAAGATTTCCTGTGCAAGTACAGCCTCCCAGATTTAGTAGGCATTGGCCTTCTAAGAATTGTCCCTTTCCAGTCTTTTCCAGGCCTTCTCAGTCTAAACCCAGGAATAGCAGACCACCTAGGTTACAGTCTCAGGCTACACACAGGTCTAAGCAGTGGGGGGCTCCCACTTCCAAAGCTGGAAGTAGTAAGACACCCCCATGGAAAAATGTCACAATGACTTAACCTTAACCCTTCCAAGTCCTGCTCAACTGCCTGCTCCTTTAGGAGGAAAGCTCGCCCTGCATGCAAAAAACTGGGAACTCATTACCCAGGACAAATGGGTTTTAAGTATAGTTTTCCAAGGATACAGATTCCACTTCCACACCTTACCAACCCCAGATGGTTGCCAGACCTACCCCCAAATCAGTGGGCAGAGGCTCAACAGCAGGTCCTCTCTCTTCTAAGTATCAGGGCTATTCAACCTGTCCCAGCAGAAAAAAGGGGACAAGGTTTTTACTCAAGACTTTTCCTGGAACCCAGAAAAAACAGCTCCTGGCATCCTATCCTGGACCTCTCCATTCTAAACACCTTTTTGGTAATCCCAAAATTCAAAATGCTAACATTTCAATGGCTGCTTCCTCTGCTAGGCAAAGATGCCTTGTTGGCAACCTTAAACATAAAGGAAGCTTACCTGCACATTCCAATAAGGGAATCTTGCAGGAAATACCTGCGCCTCAGAGCAGGCTCCATGCACTATCAGTTCTCTGCACTTCCCTTTGGCTTATCTACTGTGCCCAGGGTGTTCACAAAGTGTCTAGCTCCAGCCATTGCATTTTGCAGGCAGAGAAATATTCAAATATACCCATACCTGGACGAGTATCTGATTCAGGCAGAAAGCCAGGACATGCTATTAAAATGTCTGACATTTGTAAAGAAACTTCTAACCTCACTGGGGTGTATATGAAAGTAAATCTCATCTAGTACCCTGCCAACAGATTGTATTCCTGGGAGCAAGCTTGAGCACAACTTCCCAGATGGCTTACCTCATGCCAGAGAAGCAAGTTTATTTGACAGCCTACTTCAAACTACTGGCCACAAAGACCCAGCTTTCTGCAAGGAAAATTTTGCAAGCCCTGGGGTTCATGGCCTCTTGCATTCTACTAATTCCATAAACTACAATGGTATCTAAAAAGCCTCTGGTGTCAACATTCTCAGGACCTGGAATCAACGATTCCTATTATTCCTTATATAATGACAAGAGTTCCTTTTGTGGGCAGAGGCCTGACACCTCAAGAAGGGGCTCCCTTTCAATCTATCCCCTGCCACCCAAACCCTGACTACAGACACATAAGACTATACATGGGGGGGCTCACTTGGCAGGTCAGTGCATTCAGGGCAAATGTAACCCGAGTCAGATGCACCTGCATATCAACCAAAAAGAAATGTTAGCTGTACAGAATTCCCTGACAGCCTTCGTGGACCACATCCTTCCAGGACAGTTATTGGTAAAGACAGACAACATCACAGCTATGTGTTACATAAACAAGCGGGGGGAACCCACTCGTACCCTCTCTGCAGACTAGCCATGGTTCTGTGGAACACAGCCTTGAGCTACCAAGTGCACCAGAAGCTCAATTCCTGCCAGGCAATCTAAATTCACTGGCAGACGACCTAAGCAGAAATCTCATGGACCCACACGAATGGAATTTGGAACCAAAAATATTCAACCTCTTAAGGAACAAATGGGGGACTCCAGAAATAGACCTGTTTGCCTCCCCCCAGAGCTACCAATTGGACAAATTCTGCACAAGGTCAAGCTTGGAAACTGGATGCCCTGTCCTTTACCTGGGAAAGCCTCTCGGTTTATGCCTTTCCCTCTCTGCCTCTCCTCAAGAAGGTTCTGCTAAAGATCAAACAGGACAAATCAAGGACAATACTTATTGCACTAGACTGGCCTCGCCAGCACTGGTACCCCTCTTGCGCAGCATGATACTGCTGGATCCATGGCACCTACCTCAGACACCTTCTCTGCTGTCCCAGCAGGTGGGCCAGATTCTGCACCCTCAGCTTCAAACCCTGAACCTTGCAGCCTGGCTAATTCCTTGAGCTCTCCAGTAGCGTCCCTCAGTAAGTAGGTGCTGGAGGTCATTCTGGAAGCAAGGAGACCTAGTACTAGAAAATCCTATGCTGAAAAGTAGAAAAGATACTGTTCCTGGAGCCAGACCCAGGGTATGGGCATTACAGTCCCCAGTTTACCTCATATTCTTCAGTACTTATCAGAAATGCTCCACAAGGGCCTATCCTTCTCGTCAATTAAAATTCATGCCTCTGCAATTTCAGCACATTATAATACTGAACCACCCCTCTTCTCTCACCCCCTGTTAAAGCAATACTGTAGAGGAGCTAAAAATTTAAGACCCCCCAGGCAAGCCCCTACTCCAGCCTGGGACCTTAACTTTGTATTGGAAAAGCTCACTCTCCCTCCATTTGAACCAGCTGCAACTGCAGAGTTGAAATTCCTTTCTTGGAAAACAGCCTTCCTTCTAGCCATCACTTCAGCAAGAAGAGTGTCTGAATTACAGGCCCTCATGGCAGTGGAGCCCTTCATTATCTTCCATGCAGACAGGGTTTCCCTCGGGACCATTCCTTCCTTTATGCCCAAGGTGGTGTCTAGTGTGGCCCTAAATCAATCCATTCATTTGCCTACTTTTTTCCCGAATCCACAAAACAAAGGAGAAAGAATACTGCATTCTTTGGACATGCACAGACAACTTAGATTCTATTTGGACAGGACTAAGCCTCTCAGAAAATCTGAACAGCTGCTAGTTGGCTTTGCTGCAGGGGCAGAGGGGAAGGCCATTTCAAAGCAAACCATTTCTAAATGGATAGCCCATTGCATTAATTTCTGCTATAAGCACCATGGAAAACCTACCCCACAGGGGATTAGATCACATTCCACCAGGGCTGCATCTACCTTTACAACCTTTCTCAGAGGAGTCCCTACCATGGACATCCTAAAAGCTGCTACCTGGAACTCTGTACATACCATCACCAAGCATTACCACATGCCTATTTTTTCTAAAACAAGAGCTGGTTTTGCAACTGCAGTTTTGCAGGGTTTAATAGTTGGCCCTAATGCTCTCTAACTTCCTCCTCCCTTCCTCAGATTTGAGAATCAACCCAAGTGTAATGACTGCAACAGTGAAACACGAAGAACATAGTACAGTTGTGTACAGTTACCATAAATGTAGATGTTCGAGTGTATTCACTGTTGCAGTCCTGGTTACCCTCCCTCCAGCCCCCTGACTTCTCTTGGCTCTAACTTTCCTTCTTGTTTGGTGTATTTGAGCTTTCTGGTGTATTTGCTTTTTTTGGAGGTGAACATAACATATAATTGCTTCCCATTATGGGGGCACCTGACATCTGGGGCAAAAAAAACTGATGTAATGGTGTTGGCTGCATGTTTTATACCCCTGATGACCTGACGTCATGGAAGAAGAGACAACATCTGACGCAGGAATCCAAGAGTCTGGTATTCAGGCCGGCTGAGGGCTACCTGCAGGCAGATAACCCAAATGTAATGACTGCAACAGTGAATACACTTGGAACATCTACATTTATGGTAAGTGTACACAACTGTACTTTTTTTATTCTTTGCAGAAATCCTTACTGTATGTTTCTTTCCCTACTTGGTCTGTGTTTGATAATCAGGGATTACTACAATGCAGATTACTGTTTGTCCTTAATAACGATGTTTATTTTGTAGTAAATAACTGTCATGGTTTGGGTGAAACTTAAATGCCTGTCATTATTTAGTGAATTTGGTTCTCACTGATTTGACACAAATGTCCAGAAAACTACAAATTTTATGAAGAACAGACCAAACATACGAGGCAGAAATCTGGACGTTCTTTGCAAATCTGGACAGTTGAGAGGTATGGTTGCATGTCACTGAAATAGTATAGTCCATTTAAAAGAAATTAAGAATATGTCATTAAAGCTGTAGTAAAGATTGCCAAAACTTTAAAGCGAATTCTTCCTGAATTGCTGGTGTGGAGACCAGGGATGGGCTTCACGGCAGGCAAACAAGGTGGCACCCTAAGGCACCATTTTTAGACATACTTCATTGAGTCTTTTTAAGCATTATTTATTTATTTTTGCATTAATTGAATTAGCAGCCACAGTATGACCACCACACACTGCGGCTGTGTAAGTACTTTACTATTCTTCCCCTTCAGCTTTTAATGGCTTATGTACTACAGCATGCCCCCCTGCTCCATGTCTGTGAGAGGTTACATTTCCCATCACCATCTATTTTCCAGAAAATTGAAATAGCAATCTGGTGCCACTTTTCAGGTTACTCTGGATGGAAAAAATGTATTTAAGTGCCTGTCCACTGAGTTGTTTGTTTTCTGATCCTGTGCCACTGAGACTGTCTTTTTCCCCCACTGTGTAATCACGCTCTTTGCTTGTTGAGTTGGCATGATAGCATGTTGCTAATAGAAATTATGTTTTTTAAGTCCATGGGTGTGTTTTAGTCATCGGTTACTCAGGTGGTCATCGGTGTAGTGAACTGAGACTCCGTACAGTGCAACTGTTGTGACAAAAGTGCCTGAGCATGATGCTGTACTATATTAATAATTGTACAGTTTATGGTCGTTAGTTTTCAAAAGCTTGCACACTGATTGGACATCCAGTCAGTGTGTCCATTGTAATTTGACCATATCCCCATAGAAAGATGTCTAGCTGCTGAAGTTTTCTTGAGTGGCAGTCTTTCTAGTTGAATATGCTGTATTAGTTAAGAAAAAAAAGCTATTTTATGTGAGACAGAGTAAAAATATGACAAATATTAGACGTGCAAAACTCAGGGCATATGAGACTTACAGTACGATCCATCATACAGCATACTGCCGGTAATCATACCTGTTAACTCCACAGACTTTTGTTGAACTTCCCTGATTTTCTTTATATTTTGTCCTGTCCCACATAAAATATTTGATTTTCTAATAAAGCAATGATGGTTTTAAAAGAAAATAATACCACATATTAGAGTTTCATACTATGCACAATTCAGAAAATATATGTTGATGCCAAAATCCTTTATGCTTTTTGAAACATTTATTTTCATTTTCATTACCAGAGACAAATTCTGCCCTTTATCCCCTTTTTGTTTGGTATATAATTAACTGCAGCTGCATACGAAAGCAACATTATTTATTTAAGCAAAAAAAGACTTAGAGAAAGAGAATCGGGTATTTTTCACACTCGCCTCTCTTACACTGCACCGATGTACTGTGCAAGTGTATTGAGGTATGTACCGTACACATGTAGGGTACATGAGTATGGACCCCAGGAAATGGAAGAACACTATAGTGCCATTGTACCAAGACATTATTTAAGAAAGGTAAACAATTTCTTTCTTTCTTAAATAATAAAATTGTATAATTGCAGTAATCCACTTCTGTGTGTGGTTATCAGATGATTTACCCCAGTTGCCTTTGTTTAATCAGTCGGTCTTTGCCCGAATGATCAAACCACACCAACTGCGGATAAATCCTCTAATACTCACACCCAGCCATGGATTATTACTAAATAAGTTTACATTAACTTAATTTGTTTGGTTTTCCACACATTTGATTTTCAGCTGTAGAATTTTCTATGGTGTCTACAACTGCCTACACATGACATGTTGCCTCAGAGAATGTTTAGTTATTTGCCTTTAACACCACAGAACCAGCAATGTATCGAGTATTCAAATAAATAAACTAGAGTTCTGTATTTCACCTTTCACTTTTCATTTTTTATTATTTTGCTGTGGAGGATTTGTAGCAGATGGCTTGAATATGGGAGCAGTCCTAAACTAAAATTCTGTGGTGATCTAGATAGTGTTTTTTCTCCTAGAAAAGAATGTTGGTGCCTAGTGACTCGGTGTGGTTATGTAACCAGAACAGCAAAACACTTAAAACAGTGATAGAAAAAAATATGTCTTTATACTGTGTTCAGTGTCCATGTTCCAAAGCCATCCTTTTCAAATGTATTTTTAAAAAAGGTCGATGCTTATTTTATGTACTTCGGTGTAAGAGACACACTCATAAATTTAAATTTAGTGCTGAAGAAGTAGCATATTTACAAGCAATGTTAATGCCTCACATTTTTCATTTGTGTACTTTTTGAAGTTATGCCATTGGACTGGTTAGTGGCTGAAAAGGATCCTGTCCTGGTCAACCTTCTGAGTTGACAAATAACAAACACTCTCTGTTTATATATAGTTAATGCAGATGTGTACATAAATGTGCACACACGGATTCACCTCATAACACTGACAACTCAAAATACTGAAAATGAGATAACTTTATAATATAGAAGACCAAAACACTGAAACTTCAAAACACTGAAAACTCAAAACACTGAAACTCAAAACACTGAAAACACATATCATAGATATATTTAGTTTAAACAACATAAATCATAGCACTTTTCACCAAGTGTAAGCAGGAGGTCAAGCCCCCCTGCACCCCCATGTGGGGGCACAACCCCCCACACCCCCTGCTACATATATATATCAACTCCAAGATTGCACTGCAATCTTGGAGTTGATATATATACGTAGCAGGGAGTGTGGGGGGTACAGTCCCCCACATGGCAATCTTGGAGTTAATATATATAAGTAGCAGGGGGTGTGGGGGAAAGTGCTATGATTTAAGTTGTTTAAACTAAGTATATGTATGATATGTGTTTTCAGTGTTTTGAGTTTCAGTGGTTTGACTTTTCAAGATTTTGAAGTTTCAGTGTTTTGGTTTCAGTGTTTTGACTTTCAGTGTTATGAAGTGAATTCGCACACACACATGTGTGTATGTGTGTGTGTGTGTGTGTGTGTGTGTGTGTGTGTGTGTACGTGTACATACATACATATATAGATAGTTATATATATATATATATATATATATATATATATATATATATATATATATGTGTGTGTGTGTGTGTGTGTGTGTATGAGCACTGCAGCGTCATTGGCCTAGGGCTGTGTTTTATTTAAAGCCAGCCCTGGTGGAGACACTTATGATTTTATACAAGCAGAGGTAATCACAGCTTGCTTGATACATACATCTCCAGTTGTACTTTGCTGCACATTTGTTACAGACTGCTCCCTCCTAGTGTTTTTGATTTGCCATATTATGAGCTGCTTGCTGAAGTGTTTCTTGCATTTAAGCATTCCCACACCAGGTTGTTCAATTAATTTTCCCATGCAGTGTAAGGGGTAGGGATGATGTGCTCCCCTCCTGAAATTTCCATTCTTTGGATGAGATGTTAAACTGATGCCCCATCTACCCGAGTGGTGGCATCTCAGGCAGATGTCGATCCCATAACACTTACTGAAAAAAGAGTTGGGAAAGTTGCCCAGTGCCCTGGTCAAATTTCACCTAACCAAAAGGGGGCCATTGGCTTAATGGGACTAACCTGTTCAACAAAGTTTACGTAAATAATTGCATAAAATAAACATTTTTTTCTCAGAAAATCAGATTCATTCCCTTTAAGCCAGTCCTTGCTGGGCGTATCGCAAATGTATGATGTAATCGTTTCCCATTATTTCCTTTGTGCACTTAATGTTGGCTGATAATAATAAAGAGAATGAATGATCGTATGTGTGCTCTTACACTGACGTCGTTGGTGTGGAGAGGTCAAGAGAGGTCACATGACCATGTGCCATGTGCTTTATAATAAAGGAGGAAGCGAGGGTTGTTCCCCTCTTCCGTTTTTAACCAGATTGCTTGCCTTCATGTGTGTTTATTTTCCTCTGTAATGTATGTCTAACCCGACTTTCTTACCCTTAAGATGATACTGCCAACAGGTTATGGGCCCAGGAGGGAAATAGGAAGCCGATGGCATAGACTATGTTTCGACGGAGATGAGAAGAATTACGAGTTGTGGGAGACAAAGTTTCTGAAGCACCTGCATTTGCTAGGGCTGAAAGACGCCATTTTGCAAAATGTGCAGCATGAAGCAGAAGATGACGAGAATGAGGAGGAAGGTGACAATGAGAAAAATGAGGAGGCATATGCAGAACTAATACAGTTCTTAGATGACAAAAGTTTGTCCCTCGTCATGAGAGAAGCCGCAGATGACGGTAGAGAAGCGCTTCAGATCCTGAGAGACCTTTATGCCGGGAAAGGGAAGCCATGGGTAATTATCCTGTACACTGAATTAACAAGCCTCCAGAAGGCCGCCAGTGAAAGTGTCACAGACTATATTATTAGGGCTGAGACGGCCAATACAGCACTTAGACATGCTGGGGAGAAGCTCAGTGATGGATTATTAATTGCGATGATTCAGAAATGGTTGCCTGAAACTTTTAAACCATTTGCAGTATACATCACGCAAGATGATGATAAGCTGAGCTTTGGTGAGTTCAAAACAAGGTTGAGAAGCTATGAACATACCGAGAAATTTAATGCCAGTGTAAGTAATGATAATGTGATGAAAGCAAGTAGCCTTGGGGAAAGAGTAAAAACAGAGATTACATGTTATAGCTGGGCCAAAAGGGACACAAGGCACAAGAATGACAGAGACAATATAAAGGTCAGAGACAGTGGTGTAGTTTGTGTAAAAACGCGAGCCACAGGGACAGTAACTGTAGATGAAAGAGGAAAGATAATGTGAAACAAGCAACTGATGCAGATGATCACACATTTGTGTTCAGAATAAATGAGCATCAAATTTGTGAATTAAAACAGAAGGGATTAATGGTGGACACTGGCGCCACGTCACACATAATTAATGACCTGAAAAAGTTTAAATGCTTTGATGCAACTTTCAAACCGGAGGAACACATTGTGGAATTAGCTGATGGAACGAGAACCTGTGGGGCTGCACAGAAGAGAGGTAATGCAGAGGTATGTCTGCTAAACACAGAGGGGCGCAAAGTAAAGGTGATGATGACTCGGGCACTGTGTATCCCAATGTATCCACAAAGCATTTTTTCTGTTAAGGCAGCAACATCCAATGGGGCCTCAATCAACTTTAAACAAGGCCAGGACCAACTCATCTATAAAAACGGCACCAGGTTTGACATAATTGAATGTGATGGACTATCATTTAGACACATATAAAAACGGCACCAGGTTTGACATAATTGAGTGTGATAGACTATCATTTCGACACATATGATGAAGAAAGTGATAGTGAGATGCATTATGATGCATCTCAGACCTGTTATGACATTCAGGCATGGCATAAAATGCTTGGTCACTGTAATTTCGAAGATGTGTCAGACTTAGAAAAAGTGGTAAAAGGAATGAAAATTAAAGGTAAAGTTGAGAGACCTAACCTAGATTGTGAAACCTGTACGCAAGGGGAATTTGTACAGAGCAGAAACAGAGAACCAGATGCAAGAGCAAAAGTTGTGTTTGAACTAGTCCATACTGATTTGGCAGGCCCAGTTGAGTCAGTAGCAAAAGATGGCTTTAAGTACACTTCAGCATTTACTGACGATTACTCGGGTGTAATATTTATGTACTTTCTGAAAGCCAAGAGTGATACAGTCAAGGCGACTGAAAAGTTTATTGCAGATTCAGCTCCTTATGGGAAGGTAAAGTGTATCAGATCAGATAATGGCACTGAATTCATGTCAAGAGACTTTCAGTCTTTTGAGTAAAAATGTTATAAGACATGAAACATCTGAACCTTACTCACCCCATCAGAATGGGACGGCAGAGAGAAATTGGAGAACACTGTTCGAAATGGCAAAGTGTATGTTGATAGAGAGTGACTTACCTAAAGAGTTGTGGACATATGCAGTAATGACTGCTGCTTTTATTCGCATCAGATGTTATAAAAAGGCATGTGGGGCAGACCCCATTCTTTATGCTAACAGGGAAGAAACCTGATCTTTCAAGGATGAGAGAATTTGTATCAGTGTGTTATGTATACAGACAAGATAAAAAGAAATTAGACCCAAGATGTGATAAGGGGATTTTTGTCGGATATGATAAAAACAGCCCATCATATCCGGTATATTATCCAGACACAGGAAGGGTCCTTAGACACAGGTTAGTCAACTTCTTTACTAAGAATGTAGCTGTGTTACAGATTCAGACAGACCCAAAAGTGATAGATGAAGATCTTAGTACCAGAATAAGTGTGCATGTTAAGTCAGAATCAAAAGCTGACAGTCAAGACACAAAAGTAAGGCAAGAAGAGGAAAGGCAGGATACACACTACTCTAAAAGTGAGAGAAAACCACCTGCATACTTGAAGGACTAAAAGTGTAAAGTTGAAAATGATGAGTATGTGACAGTTAATGTTGACTTTTGTTACTGATTAATATGCAACACACCGCAGAGTTTTAAAGAAGCCCTGACTTCGCCTAACTCGGAAAAGTGGGTCAAAGCTATGGAGGAGGAACTTAAGTCTTTAAAGGAAAACAACACATTTACACTCACCACACTGCCGGAAGATAAAAAGTGCAGTGGGTGGGTAGGTGGGTTTTCACGGTAAAAGACAATGCAGATAATGCTGAGACTTACTAAGCTAGATATGTGGCTAAAGGCTATAGTCAAGTTGCTGATATAGATTATAATGAAACATTTGCACCATCTGTGAGTATGACATCTGTACGAAGCCTAATGCAGATGGCAGCTCAGTATGATTTAGAATTGCACCAGATGGATGTACAAACAGGCTATTTACATGCTCCTATTGACTGTGAGGTGTATATGGAGCAACCTGAAGGTTTTGAAAATAAATCAAATGATGAAAAATTGGTTTGTAAACTGAATAAGTCATTGTATGGATTGAAACAATCAGGGCGTAACTGGAACAAAATGTTGCATGATTATCCTTGTGAAAATAGTTTTATCCAAAACCCCACAGACCATTGTGTGTACACTAGACAAGCTAAAAATGAGAAAACAGTTCTAATTATATGGGTTGATGATCTCATTATAGTAACTAGTGACAATGAATCACTAAACGATGTAAAGGAAATGTTCAAAGCTAAATTTAAAATGAAAGATGTGGGAAAGCTAAGACATTTTCTAGGCATTGACTTTACCCAGAATAGTGGTGAAGTAAAGATGAACCAAAAGAGGTACACCACGAAAATTCCTGAGAAATTTGGTATGTCTAATTGTAAAGTAAGAAGTACCCCTTCTGAACAAAAAACAAACTTTGAATGCGACAGTAAATTTACAGATCCAAGAAAATATCGTGAGCTTGTGGGTAGTTTGATATATGTTATGACAAGCACGAGACCTGATCTTAGCTGGATTGTAAGTAAACTTTCGCAATATTTGTCACAACCGAGTGAATCTCATTTAATGCTAGCCAAACATGTGTTAAGATACTTAAAAGGTACATTGGACAGAGAGCTGTGTTACAAGAAAAGTGAAGGGAAACTTCAGCTTATAGCATACAGTGATGCAGATTGGGCAACAGATCAAAACGATAGACTTAGTACAACAGGTTATTGCTTTAGCCTCAATAGAGACTGGCCTATTATTTCATGGAAATCAAAGAAGCAACAAACGGTAGCTTTATCTACATGTGAGGCAGAGTACATGGCACTGGCAGCAACAACACAGGAGAGTTTGCACCTTGTACAGCTGTTGAGTGGAATGGATGGAGAGTGCAAGTATGTGCCAGTAACAATATTTGAGGACAATCAAGGAGCAATCGCTTTGTCAAAGAATCCAGTAAGCCGACAGAGATGTAAACATGTTGACATTAAGTATCATTTTGTCAGGTCAGCACTTAATGATGACAAAATAAGCATTGAATATTGCCCGACAATGGACATGGTTGCAGATGTCTTTACTAAACCTGCTACAAAATCAAAGATTGAAAAGTTCATGTATTACGTATTTGGAATGTGAAGGAAAATGTATCCAAAAATATGTTCTTAAAATGTATTTGTATAGTGTAAGAGCAAGTGGGGGTGTTGGCTGATAATAATAAAAGAGAGTGAATGATTGTATGTGTGCTCTTACACTGACGTCGTTGGTGTGGAGAGGTCAAGAGAGGTCACATGACTATGTGCTTTATAATAAAGGAGGAAGCGAGGGTTGTTCCCCCTTCACGTGTGTTTATTTTCCTCTGTAAATGTATGTCTAACCCGACTTTCTTACCCTTAAGATAATACCGCCAACACTTAATCTACATTTCTTCTTCAATATTTTGACTTTCGTTAAGTTTCCAGTTCTTTACTTTTTGAGGTTTTTACATCATATCATATATTGTCTGTCCTGTGGCAGCATGTTTGTCCCTCTGAGGTGAGCAGGCAGCACATTTATGAATGGTAGAGAACATGACATCTGTGGCTGGGACACTAAGTGACCATCAAAAACATCTAGTGGCTTTAAAAAAGCAACTAATTTGGCCACCAGAGCATCACTTCTATTTTCAACATGAAGAGATCAAAGAATATGTGGTTAAATGTTTGCAGCTAAGGAAGTCATATGAGTCACTGACAAAAATCCAGCAGCATTATCTACAAAGAGAATTACAAAGGACAGTTGGCCATTTTACTCAGTTTATAGGGGATACTGAAAAAACAGAAATATACAGTGTCACAGTATATTGAATGAAAGTGCACTGTGGTAGGAAGAAGCCGTGGCTGAAACCCTCAATCATGTCAGTTTGTTTCCCCCCTCCATACCATTTCAAGGCAGAAACACCTTTGTGTAAAGCAGAGGCATTAATATGTGATCAGAAACAGAAACTGTTTTCTGTTTTTATTCAAAGTTGCCCTTTAACAAGAAAAGCAGTCTTAATTTACTGGCTTGTATCATAGCTAGTATGAAAAATTGCTGCTTTGTATATGTTTGATTTATAATCTCATGAGTTAATGAATAACCCTGACAGTTGAGGGAGATTTTGGAAGTGATTGGTTTGGCTAAAGTAATCAATATGTAACATTTGTAGAGTTGGCAGTCCACTTTTACAACTTGAATTACTCCTTTTCCTGCTGCAAGTGGACATGTAACTAGAAAAAGCAGATACCCTGCACAACAACTGTCAATTTAAACTATTAGCAGCCCTTTCAGAAGGTTTTTTTTTTTTTTTTTTGTATATGCAGTCACCCAATGTAAATAGGGGAGCATCTACTTGAAAGTAGCAAAACAAAACTTGACAATACAAACCTACTGACATTATCATTCTGTTTTGCCACAAGACCACTATTCAAATGAAATGGATTTAATGGGGTGCATATTGCTTTGCAGGAGCCTGTGACCCCCATCACCCCCCAGTTGTGGGGCTTTGCCCTCTATCTCTATTTCCCTGAACTCCCAAGTATACTATTTCAGAGGCTGCAATAACTTAGAGGGAATGTTATTGCATTTTCCTCTCAGTTGGTATCAACACAGTAACAGTATATTTAGAGAAGCCCCCACACTAGAAAGGTGCAGGAGTGCATCCGTTCCCCTGCTAAAAACATTACCTCAGCACCAGTATTAATCGTATGTGTTCATGTGCACTACTAGCCTGCAGTAATATTGTCAATAATTGACTATTGAAGGAGGCCCAAGGTTTCTTTTAAGACTGATTTTATTCAATTTTTCAAGATTTTCTTTCTTTTGTAATCTGGACTTAATAACAGTAATACTTGAGTAGAAGGCTTGATCTCTGTTAAGTAGCTCTGGCATTATTGGGGAAGCTACAGTTACCAAGGTGAATTTAATAATAAAAGTGGATTTGTGACGCACATTGGTCTTATTTATCTACTGTTTGAATATCATAGCCATTTTGCAAGGAAGTGTGCACTTTTCTTTGCTAGTGATGAATTTGTCACTGCCAATATCTCAGTGACAAATGTTATTATAGAACTCCATGTATAATTCATTTATGTAGCCATTTGTCATTGGAGTCTTAGCTGTTTAATGTAGCTCTCTCATTAATTCTTCCCTTGTTAGTAATTGTGTCTCTAAGTAGGTTTGACTTGGCTGCTGGGATCTATTGAAGTGTAATCATATTTAAAATGTACTTTATCTGCATCTGTTGTGTGTATAGCTGAGCATATTTCGTGAACTCAAGTACATTTTGTGAGTGTCTGTCAGAAGCATTATAGCTGTTAGCACAAATGCCATCTAGAAGTGTCTAAGCTAATGTCTTCACCACAGAACTGTATAAGGCATACTTAGAGGGTAAGAGCACTCCACTACAAGCAGTCTCACCAAGTCTTTTTGTTGTTGTCTGTAGTATATCCTCCTCTTACTTCTACTATAGACTCCTTGCTGATTTTTTCTTATTTTTTTTTCTAACTTTACTTTGTTGCTTGTATTTCTGTACTTTTTTCATTATCCATGTATGGCCCTGCAGCATGTACCTGAACAGACATATGCAACAGTTGGAATGCCCACAAAGGATCCTTACTAGGACATTGTCCTATATGGTCACATTAAAGCCTTGTCTCTGTACTCTATCTCCTACAGGTTACTAAGAGGCGATCTATGCCTAGCATATAAGATGTCTTTAGATCAGCCCTGAAGGACCATTTGCACATCCACAAAATGAACAGCATGAGAACCAATAGATCCAAGGATTTAAGTTTTGCTTGTGTCATAAGTAAGACATGCTGGAGAAACAGATAATATGTTTCAAAGGATCCCCATGCTGTAGAACAGGCTTCCCATCCATGTGAAGCAGAGTCCGTCACTACTCCTTTTTAAGTATAGCCTTGAGCAATGGATGGGAAATTGGAAGTTCACCTGGGTCTGGTCCCTGTGTCTCTGAAAGACAGAGGTATTCAGTAATGCCCAAGCTAACATACCCCCCACATAACCTCTACAAACTGCCTAACATAACCCCTCCTAATAAATGTCCATGATACATTGGGACATAATTGGGTTGGATTAGCCTAATATGTAACTATGAACCTATGTTAGTTTCCTTTTTACTGTATACCAGTATATTACCGTTTGTTGCATAGCGTACACATGGCATTAAAAGGTAGACTTCAAGTGGAAAAACCACTACGCAATCAGTGTTCTGTAGGAGTGAATTAATTTACTGGAGGAACTTAGTGAAAAACAGCGTGCTTATTTATGGAAATAGATCTGTGAGCCATCCAAAGACGCTTTCCTGATACCACTATTGTGTCCCTCAGAAAACACATTTTTACAGTTATTACATCTTTGTGTTGAGAAAAAGGTAACTGTTTTAAGTGTGTAATTAAACAGCAGTATTTAGAACTGGATATTTAATTTAAAAATGTACTACTGTTCTGCACTTTGGGGACAGAAAGTTATCAGCTTTTGCTTTAATGCAGTGGTTGTAACCAAAATTCATGCATCAAAAGAGTTATGCAGAAGTTGTTGTTGAGCTAGATTTATAGTGGTACACAGTGCTAGGCATTATTGGATTGTAAAGGTTTTGACCAGCCCTCTGGTGAGCAAAAGATTTATATTATTATATTACATAATTCTTCAGTATAACCTCTAAGCTTGACCACTGTAGCTCCACAGAGGCTTGTCTTGTCATTTTTTAAATGTCTCCCTAAAGTAACCTTTGAGGTATACCATCTGAACTCATGAGTTTCTGCCCCCTAAGATTCCTTGATCTTTAGTCCTGTAGTTGTTAAACTAAGACTTTTAAAATTAATAGAACGTGATCTTTGTCAGGTATACCATCTGAGCTCATGAGTGTCTGCCACATAAGATTCCTTGATCTCCAGTATTGCAGTTGTTAAACTAAGACTTTTATAATTAATAGAATATGATCTTTGTCAGCTACTGGTTATGTTTCAAACTGTTTGTCAGTAGTACTGCAATATTTTGCATGTATCTGCTATTTTCACTTAGTATTCAGAATACACTTCAAGGAGAGTTAGCCTGTTTGTGGCAGGTGGGGGTAGTAAAATCTCTACCTAATGTTTTGTCCCTTCTGCTGACTAAATGTGGTCTAGACATAGCTCAACGAATTCTGGTTTGGCAGTCACAAGGTTAGCAAGACATAAAATATCGTAGCCTTTATACAGACCTTTGCATTATTGCTGTCTACCATATAGCTATTGACTAGAGGTCTGTAGTGCCCCTTGACAGATATTTATAGGTTCCTAGGTATATACAAGGCTAACAGCTACTGGGGCCTTTATAAGCTTAGCCATGGGTAAGTAATATGCTAAAATATGAGTTTGTGCCTAATGTTTCTCTTATATTTCCATCTTTAGTGAAGGGGAAACATTGGAAGTGCAACAGATAGTTTGCATTTCCTGCAACATATTTTTTTTCCTTCTCAGCCACCTTATGATATCAG
The DNA here is from genome assembly GCF_019279795.1 of Protopterus annectens. Classification (NCBI taxonomy): domain Eukaryota; kingdom Metazoa; phylum Chordata; order Ceratodontiformes; family Protopteridae; genus Protopterus; species Protopterus annectens. Next base: position 1,134,718,069 of record NC_056735.1, on the reverse strand, counting down.
TAATGCATATACACTGCGGTGGTGGTGCTGCGGTAGCATTGTCGCCTCACAGTTAGACGTTGTCAATTCGATTCTCAGAGCGTCTTCTGTGTGGCGACATGCGTGAATGGGCGTTCCTTCGTTGAAGGTTGTGCATTAGGCCCGGCAAGCCAGCATGTAAAAATCTACTGCCAATCATTAGCGGACCGGAGTTCCGCTGTGGCGACCCCTAACCAGGAAAAGCCGAAAGACACAAAATTGACAGTGTCACAAAATTAGTACTGAGTAGATCTTCAGATGGCTGTTGTGTGTTATAAATGGATAGCCAGTGTGTTAACTGACATTGGTGAATTTACAGTGTTGCTGTACCTTTCTCTTAACATCAGCATACTATTGTGTATGTTATCTAGTAAGGGAACTGTTTGTGTAAAGGATAACTGAAGTGGAGTAGCTGGCCTGTTTTTATTTTATTTATTTACTTAGCTTGCATTTAATCTGCATCCCAAAATGCTACCGTATACTGTTGACGCTGTACTTGAGTTATACGTTATGGATTTCGCTTGGTTGCTTTAACCAGCTGAGATAGATCCCTAAAGGATTGATTGTGCTTTCTTAGAACATCAGACAATAACTAGCTACTAGTGTTTGAGGCTCTGGCTTTTTTGCTTTAAATTAATAATTGTTGGTAATAGTGTGATGGTGTTTCCTGATACATTTAGTTTGGTCAGTAAATGGAGCATTTAAATTCTTTTTTTTTTCAGATATAAATGGACTCTGTGAGTAGACACAAAGCAGAACAAACTTATGTAAAATATTAGTTGTGTACGATAATAGTGAAGAAATGCATGGTTGCCTTAAAAAGCCATGTCACTATCTTTAAAAAAATAGAGGTTAGATTTGTCTTTATTAATATTAAGAATTGTTAACACTTTTTTAATAACGAAGAAAAATATTTCGCTGTGACAAGGACTGACTTACGGTGAGGGGATGGATTAGAAGGGGAGCAGTACTGATGGAGAGATAGAGGAACAAATGTTATTAGTTAGAGGTGTGGATGTAAAGTTGGAAGCAAAGAGATATTGAGAAGTGATGATTGGAAAATAGATGGAAATGTGAGACCATTCAAGAAAATTGATAAAAAGAGGGAGTTATATGGATTGTTATATAATGTATCAGGGGGTGATGAAGTAACAGAACTTGTGTAAAGGGATTTGTGTTACAAAAGTTAGAAAAGTCAGGAGTTTCAGGAAAAGTAGTAGTAAGATTGACGTAAGGGAGCAATTAAGGTGAGGTTGAAGGCAAGTGGTATTAAAGGGACTTGGCAGAAAACCATTCTAGCATCAGGTAAGTTTAAAGCTTAAGAGAGGTGTAAGTGTTGTGACATTCCATAATCACGAGTAAGAGTCATTTTTAGCTTTGAGTTCATTCATATTGAGACAAAATTGCTGGTACACTGGGAGGAATATGTTTATTTTGTTAAAGTATATTGTCACCCTCTTCGACTTACCTTTAACACCAGTCTGCGTGGCACATAAAGTGACAATTTGCATTTTTGCACAATTGGCAAATATTTTTGTTATAGTATTAACTTTAACAAGCAATTGTTAAATTCATTTTCACTGCACTGATGCCACTGAAAGTTAAAGATGATTTTTAACCTCAGTGACTTATACTCAGTGAAAATGTGAAATGAATCCATAGGCTTTAGTGGGTGCATTCTACATAGGAGTGGAAACACGCAGTGTGCAGGGGAGGGGGCCATGGAGCCCTTTTGAGAAGGATACCAGTCCTGGTTGCATATTTTTTGTATTTTTTGCATATGCTGCAAACAGGTGCTACACTCCATGTACAGAATGTGTCCTGCCTATATCTTGCTATGCAGTGAGGGATAATTGTGTAAGCCCTGTAATCCATCTGGATTGTATTACACAGGTAATATCAGAAGTGTATGCAAAAAAGTAAGAAGTACAGAAATTTGGTCAACAGGTAGCAGTAAGTAAAGTACAGTATGCCAAAGATTGCTATAAACTTTAGGCAGGTACTTCATCCTTTGCAATTCTGAAGGGAGTGTGTTACTGAAAGTGCTTGGTACAGTTTTATAACTTGTCCGCCAGAAAGGTGGCTGGTGAACCCCCGCATAATGTGTGATTTTACTTTTCAGCCAAACTTTTTTCATTTTGATGTCATGTTGCTTCAGCTTTTCTTCCTGCATGTTCTGTTACCCTCAACATAAAGTTGTAGTGTGTTGAATCATGCTGCATTTTTTTAAATAAACTAATTTATAATTTGTGAATTAGAAGTTAATTGATAAAAAGTGTTATTCTTCATTGCTAGTAACAGTTACTAATGTTATTGTGTCTGTAAGGGAAAGTTCATGCCTGTGACAGAAAGAGTTGAGTGAGTGGAGGAATAGATTCTTGATAAACAAAACAAGAACATCAGTCATTGGTACTAATAAAACATGGGGGAGGGGGTAAGGGAATGATTAGCTCCGATGTTCTTCGTGTTTCACTGTTGCAGTCCTCACATATGGGTATCCGGTTCCCAGTAGCCCTCAGTCGGCCCAAATGCCAGAGTCCTTGGTATATGACGTTGGCTGCCGCCAGTTGTAAAACTGATGTCAGTACGTCAGGTATAAAGGGAGCAGCTGATGCCATTTCCTCAGTCTTTCTTGCCACGGAGCCCGAAGCAGATGCAATTCACACTAGTGCCAGTCGCCGTTTACCTTTGTTTCACTTTCCGACTACCAAGTTGAAGACGCCTTCAGATAAGTACTCCGTTGGGGATCCTCTTTTCTTGCATTAACGAATGTCAGATAAAATTAATAACTATCTTGCCTGTGGAAAACAGATTCCGCACCATGATTTCCATTCCTGTTGTACAACTTGTTTGGGCCTTGAGCACTACGTCCCTAACCGTGATCTCTGTGCTTCCTTTAACCCGCGTACCATATGCCGTAGAACTAAGATTTTGTATAAGCATTTCGGAGTCTCGCCTAAGTTCGTCGGTATGGCATCTTCTGGTCTCCCGACTTCGGACATGCCTAGGAAACGCAAAGATAAGGACCGCGACAGGCCTAGGGTTAAATCTACTGACAACGCACCGGTGAAATTGGTCGTCAGCACAGCAGTAGTCAGTGATGCGCTTTCGCAGCCCCTGCAGTCTGCCGAATTTCAGCCACAAGCCTCTGCCGAGACCTTTACGGAGTCTTCCATGCCGCAGGCTGCCATTTCATCTTCAGACCCTCCGCCTGTCGCCGCCTCAGATGAGTCCAGAGCCACTTTGCAGGCACTGGCTTATGACACCTCTTCTTTTCGACATGAGACCAGAACCAGACCGACTACTTTAGCTCAGACTTCTGCAGTTGCTAGGCCTCCCGAGTCCCTCAAGATTGCTAGAAAACCTTCCAGCTGCAAACCTACTCACAAGCAGGCATCGGCCTCCCCTCCTGTACCTCAGTCCCAGTTGGTAAAGATGGTGGTGATCTTCTTTCCCTGATTAAGGGCTCTCATCTTCCCTTCAAAGAGGGCTAGGGAATTATCTTCTGATGTTTTGTCTGTCTCAGATTCTGAGATTTCTAGTATGTCTGCTGGTGAAGAAGGAAATTCTCAACTTTTTTCTGGCTTTGAGGATTCTGATGCTGAAGACTCTATCCCTTCTGCCTCCCCTCCAGAAGATTTTTCCTTTGGGGATAATTTGAATACTCTTAGGGAGCATTTTAAATGGGAATGTCAGGATTTTCCGCAGTCTAAGAAAAGAATCAGGGAATTTTTAGATTTGCCACAGCATATGCCTCTGGCTATTCCTCAAGTTTTGGAAGTTGTGGATGATGTTTACATGGAAAATTCTTTAACTCCTAATTCTGTTCCTCCTGCCCCCAGAAAACCGGAAAGATATTGCAGGGTTCCTGAATCTCATCATTTCCTTTTTAGAAGCCCTACTGCTGATCCAGAAAATATTTCTCAAGGCCCCACGGGTGTTAAGGCTACTATTGCAAGAAACCTTGTGCCTTCTGATAAGGAATCTAGGGCCTTGGACAGGTGGGGTAAAAAAGTCTATACTTCTGCAACTCTTGCCATTAGATCCGTGAATTGTCATTTTCACATGCTTAAGTATCAGCAGCATACGTTGGAGGCTATTAACGCTAAACTTGGAGATATTCTTTCTATGACAAAGATTTACAAGACTTAATGAATTCTGCCACTTTATCCGCGGTGGTGCAGCGGTAGCGTTGTTGCCTCACAGCAAGAGGTTCTCCCGTTCGATTATCAGCTGCAGTGCGAGGAGTGCCTTTTGTGTGGTGTCTGCATGTCCTCCCCATGGTTGGGTGGGCGATCGAAAGACATGCGTAAATGGGCATGCCTTCATTGAAGGTTGAACATCGAGCTAGCAACTCGGCGTTCGTGAAAATCTACTGCCAATCATTAGCGGACCAGAGTTCCGCTGTGGCAACCCCTAACCGGGAAAAGCCGGAAGACTAGCAAACTGAATTCTGCCACTTTAGTTAATACGCATTCACTTCATTGTGGTTTTGACACTTTGGAGGCTTCCTGCAAAGCAGCAGCCACTGGTTCCATACTTAGAAGGCATGCTTGGCTCAGGGAGCAGCCTCTTTCTGAACCAGTTAAGTCTAAATTGCTGGATATTCCTTTGCACAAGGACAATCTTTTTGGTAGTAAGGCTGAGGAGGTACTAAAAAAGTTGGAGGATAAGGCAAAATCTATGCAAGCTGTAAAAGATTTTCTTCAGGTTCAGCCTCCTAGGTTTAGTAGCATTATCCTTCCAAGAATATTATCCTTCCAAGAATTGGTCTTTCCCTGATCCTGGCAAGTAGGGTCGCTCTAGGCCTAGGGGTTTCTGATCTTCCAGAGGGCAGGCTTCTGCCCCTCAAAGGGCCAAGCAATGGAATTCTTCTTCTGTTAAATCATGGAGTTCTAAGTCAGCTTCCCAAAGCAAGCGTTCTCAGTGACTCCGGCCTTCTTGTGCCTACCTCTGCAGACCCTGGGTTTCCTTTGGGGGGAAGGTGAGCCAGGTTTGCAGAGGTATGGGCTACCATCACAGATGAAAAATGGGTGCTCAGTATAGTAAACCAAGGTTACAAGTTTTACTTTCACATTTTCCCTGTTTTACAAGGGTACCCAGACATACCCAAAGCTCTCAAGGCAGAGGTAGAAACTCAAATTTCTTCTCTACTGACTATGGGGGCCATAGAGCCAGTTCCTGAAAATCAGGCAGGCCTAGGTTTTTATTCAAGGCTTTTTCTGGTACCCAAGAAAGGGGGCACCTGGCACCCTATTCTGGATCTGTCCATTCTAAACACTTTTCTGGTGATTCCAAATTCAAAATGCTCACCCTTCAATAATTACTACCAATGCTGGGCAAGGATTCATGGCTGGTAACTTTGGATCTCAAGGAGGCTTATCTTCACATCCCAATAAGGGAAAGTTGCAGGCAGTTCCTTCGCTTCAGGGCTGGGGAGCAACGGATTAAATTCCCTGCATTGCCCTTTGGCTTATCTACTGCTCCCAGAGTTTTTTGCGAAGTGCCTGGCTCCAGCCATTGATTTTTTGCAGGCAGAGAAACATTCAAATTTACCCTTACCTGGACGACTGTCTCATTCAAGCAAACTCCTCAGAACAACTAGAAAAGGATTTGGATTTCGTGAAGAACATTCTCACCTCTTTGGGTTACACTCTCAATGAAAAGAAGTCAAAGTTGGTTCCTTCAAGGGAGATTGTTTTCCTGGGAGCGAGTCTGAATATAGCCACCCAGATGGTATTTCTCCCTCAACAGAAGCAAGAAGATCTTTCCACTTACTTCATGAACTTGGCAAGCATGACCCAGCTCTACAAGTCAATTCCTGCAAGCACTGGGGTTCATAGCTTCATGTATTTTGATGATCCCATATGCAAGGCTGCATATGAGAAAACTTCAATGGTACCTCAAGAATCTTTGGTGTCAACACACACAGGACTGTACTTGATTCTTCCCCTGATTCCCTGTCTTCAAATGGAGTTCCTCTGGTGGGCGACAGCCTGTTCTCAGAACAAGGGTCTGCCTTTCCGTCCACCATCTGCCAGCCAGGCTGTCACCACATATGCCTCAGATGTTGCATGGGGGCTCATCTGGAGGGCAGGGGCATACAGGGGACTTGGAACAGCAGATTCATCTGCACATAAACTTGAAAGAATTGATGGCAGTGCAGCAGGCCTTGCTGGCTTTTAAGGACCTACTCTACCCTGGGACTTTGCTAATCAGGACAGACAATACCACAGTCATGTGGTACATCAGCAAGCAGGGGGGGGGCTCACTCTTACTCCTTGTGCAGACAAAGCGTGAGACTGTGGTCCATAGCAGCATCCATGGGCATACATCTAATAACCCACTGGCTTCCAGGGAGGCTAAACTTCTTGCCGGATCGTTTGAGCAGACATGTTCTGGATCCTAACGAGTGGCAACTGAACAGGGACATTTTTCATCGCATCATTCATCATTGGGGCACCCTGCAAGTGTCTCTTTTCTCCTCTCACACCAATCATCTCCTTCCAACTTTCTGCACCAGGGAGTTTCACAACAAAGCTTGGAGGGTGGATGCGTTGTCATTCCCATGGACACATCTCTAAGTTTATGCATTCCCTCATCTGCCTCTTCTTCCCAGAGTGCTGCTAAAGATAAGGGATGAAAAAATAAAGGCTATTCTGATAGCTCCAGATTGGCCCAGGCAGCATTGGTATCCCCTCCTTTGCAGCCTTTCCCAGGCTCAGCCTTGGCATCTTGCCCTGGTACCAGATCTGTTGGTTCAGGCAGGGGGAAAGTTCCTTCATCCTCATCTTCAAACTCTGCATTTAACTGCCTGGCTAATACCTTAAATCTTTCCCAACAGGTGGTTGAAGTTCTTCATGAGGAGGCCTAGCACAAGAAAATCCTTTGCAGATAAATGGAAGAGATTTTGCTCTTGGATGCTGGCTAAAGGAGAAGACTCTTCTCATCCTTCTCTTTCACTCATTCTTGACTACTTAGCAGGATTGCTTAATGGTGGATTTTCTTTTTCTTCAATCAAAATTCACGCTTCAGCTATTTCGGCTCATGCAACCCATTTTGTCTCACCCCTTGATGAAACAGTTCCTGAGGGGAGCTAGTAATCTTAGACCACCCAGAAGAGCTCCTACTCCTGCTTGGAATCTTATTTTTTTCCTGGAAAAACTTACTCTGCCTCCTTTTGAACCAGCTGCCTCTGCAGATTTGAAGTTTGTATCCTGGAAGACTGCTTTCCTTTTAGCTATTACTTCAGCTAGAAGGGTATACGAGCTGCAAGCCTTAATGGCAGTAGAACCTTTCATTATTTTTCACTCAGATCGGGTTTCTCTGAGAACCAATCCCTCCTTTATTTATTTATTTGTTTATTTGTTTATTTGTTTTTATTTTATTTTACATTTGTTAACCGGGAGAGTCCGACTGGACACATGTCCATTTTCAGAGGGGGCCAGGGGAGAAAAGCTCCAAGTTAGTTAATTTACAAGTTGGTTAAATCATTTGGTACAGATGTAATCAGCATCAATAGAGGTTAATGTCAAATTTACAAGTTCTCAGTGTGATTCTATGCAGCAAATAGTCATACACAGTTCAATATCACATAATACATGGGTTACATAAAAATGATTGCTAGATTCTAAATCTACACAAAAAGTAGTTAATACATTTTTTTTTTTTTTACTCCCTAGTGGGGAGAGCATCAACAGAGCAGGCGTTTGCTAAGGAAAAAGGTCTAGAGTTGGTTGTTTAATTGTTAGGATACAATTTGAGAGATAGTCTTAGATTAGGAGGTTACTGTTTATTAGGGTTCAGTTTTGTAAAGAAGAAGTCTTCATTCATGTGGACAGTAGAGGTTGATTCTACAAGGAACTTTACAGTGCTTTGTAGGATTCAGTATATATTGTTGGAGATCTTAGTGATTTGCCATGGTCTGGATTAACCTGGGGAGTAGCATGAGCATAGCCAATTATTAGAGTAGTGTTTTTTTAGGAGGTGCTTAAACTGTTTTGGAGAGGTTGCGGAGGTTATGTGGTTTGGAAGTGTATTCCAGGACTGGGCTATTGTGCAGGCAAATAGGGATTTACCTGCTTCATTTTTGTTTTGCAGGGCCTCCTTACCAACCCTTAATCTGTGATCCCCCCCCCTTTTTCTTCTTACTGGGCTTTAAGAATCAACCCATATGTGAGGACTGCAACAGTGAAACATGAAGAACATAGTACAATTGTGTACACTTACAATAAATGTAGATGTTCGAGTGTATTCACTGTTGCAGTCCTGGTTTCCCACCCTCCATTCCCTCTTTTTTCCTAAGGCACAGGCAATGGATTTATATTTTTTGTATGTCATGTGTCCAGGGTGCTACTATTCCTGGATTAGCCTTCTTTTGGGAGCTCCTGACAGTGAAGGCAAGAAAAACTGAGGAAATGGCGTCTGCTGCCTCCCTTTATACCTGACATACTGATATCAGTTTTACAACTGGCGGTAGCCGATGGCATATACCAAGGACTCTGGTATTCGGGCCGGCTGAGGGCTACCGGGAGCCAGATAACCCATATGTGAGGACTGCAACAATGAATACATTCAAACTTCTACATTTATGGTAAGTGTACACAACTGTACTTTTAGGAACTTGTGTTGTAAGAAAGTCAAAGGTTGTCTTCAAAGAACAAGTTAACTACAATGTGTCTCAGAGCTACTTAAAGCCTGATTCATGGCATTGTGCTTTCGTCTAAGCAAGGAAAAATACTCAAGAATACTCAAGACAGTTAGGACAAAAGTATAGGTGGCCCTTGGAAAACAAACTGATGTTTGAATGGTTGCCCCATTGTGTTTTTTTGGGAGTGGGACAAGCTGTAAACTAACAATTTCAAATGATAATAGAAAGATTAGTACTGCATAGAAAAACAAAATATGATTAAAATATTATTTTTATTTTGCTCATCATTAATATTAAATGCATTGTGTATGGGTCCCGCGTGTATGTGTGTGTGTGTGTGTGTGTGTGTGTGTGTGTGTGTGTGTGTGTGTGTGTGTGTGTGTGTGTGTGTGTTGAAGTGATTACTGTTGTGATTTTTCAGTGGAAACCCATTATTAGAAACAGCTTTGAGTACATTTACACACCCCTGCCTTTTTTTAGTTTACAATGCAGTAGCCAAAAGTGCTAGTTATAGGAGCCCTAAACAATGTTTGTGACTCTGGGGCAAACAGAGGAAGAGGCCTGATACATGTAGCATATCATTTTTTAGGGGGTAGGGTTTTCAGGGTTGGGTTGTTCATGTACTTGTTGCAGCATGGCTTTCCTGAGCACTATGTTAAATCGGGTCTATATTACATTATCGAAGTTTCAAAACTTCGAATCTGAGATGGTCGACACATATAATCTTAGTCTTGAAACATTGAAAATGTAATAAAACACAACAACCTGCAAAAACAAACCATTTAAATGGTCCTGCACCCCCACACTCCCGCTACTTAAATGTACTAACTCCGAGATCGCACTACAGTGCAGAAAAGGGAAATCTTCCCTTTCCGCACTGTATGGAGATCTCCGTTAAAAGATTTGAAATTTCAAGACTTCAGTCATATGGCATCGACCATATCAGATTCAAAGTTTTGTGTGATTTATTCTGATGGTTTGCTCAGTTTTTAACCCCTCTGGGCTGGGGTCACCAGCCTCAACATTCTTTCCTCACCACTGCCAGCTCTAACAGCTGCCTGGGTCACTAATCAAACCCAGGGTCGCCTGAGTCATTGTTGGGACCTGGGTTGGGGATTGGCATAATGCTTAACTTGTTTACTTCACAGACACGAGGTATAAGGTTTAATTCTCACCTTGGGGAAATTGGCAAGGATTTAAATGACTTGCAAGGGCAGCTAGTGTAGTACTTACCTGTGGACCTATAAATGCCTCTGGGCATATCTTTACTGATGAAACAGGAGTTCAGGAGGAAACTAAAGAACTTTTTTCACCCTGTACTTCAAAAAGGATTGGCACTGTTCCCATTGTCCATTCTACATTCTTAGGAATAACTGTCCTCTTAACCTAAAGCTAATTTAAAACAGACATGCATTGAAGGAGCATTTCACCAGACAGTGCAATGCTGTGGTGCAGCATAAGGCTTGTGTGAAGGTATTAATACATGTGCTTAATCTAATTATATCTGGCTTTTTTTTCCATTTGACTGAATAATCCAAATGTGATATTAGTAAGTAGATGTGAACTGTATTGGCTCAGCTAGATTTGTATTGCATCTTATATATATATAATGTTAGCCATTAGAGAGTAAGATGGTATGAACTATATTAATTTAGCTAGATATGTGTTGTGTTTTTAGACACTATTATATTAACTGTGAAATAGGTATGAAGTGGTGTGAAACTTGGCTGTAGACGATTGTTGCTGTTGAGATGATACCCTGACCCCATGTGCAGAAAATGGGAAAAGGGGCTGTTGATGGATAGATGGATGGATGGATGTTATTACCTTAGGTAGTATATCTCTGAGCTTGTCTGTATACTCAGTAATGTACATCATATGTTCTATCTACGTTTGTCTAATTATAATTGTTTACATGTGTGGAGTTTATTAGTTTAGAACTCTATCCATTCAGGATTTTCAGATCAACAAATGTATGTATGTAAGCAAGTAAATCAGTCAATAAACAAATAGGTAAAGTGGTCTTATTATACCTTTTAACAAAAATATACCACTGGTGTTACCGCATGCAGTGACTTGTTTCCAGAATATCATGTCTTGAGAATATCTGAAGTAGTTTGGGTCCCTGCCAGTGGATGAGATGTGATTACCTTCAGGTAGTGCTTATTATCTCATGAGCTTGTCTGTATACTCAGTAATGTACATCATATGTTCTATCGCCGGACTTTGTCCATTAGTATAATTGTTTACATGTGTGGAGTTTATTAGTTTAGAACTCTATCCATTCAGGATTTTCAGATCAACAAATGTATGTATGTAAGCAAGTAAATCAGTCAATAAAATAAATAAAGTGGTCTTATTATACCTTTTAACAAAAATATACCACTGGTGTTACCGCATGCAGTGACTTGTTTCCAGAATATCATGTCTTGAGAATATCTGAAGTAGTTTGGGTCCCTGCCACTCATGACTTCCAGAGATGTGATTCCACTTCTCAGCTTAATTGCTTAATATACTTGCACATCAGTGTTTTGACATTTCTCACCCCTGTTTACATCCTGTTTATCTAGCTATTTTTTATGGCACCTTTTGCCTTTCTATGCCAAGAGGTCTTTACATTTGCATCTTAGTTGCATAACCTCTGTGGTACATTGCCTTGGATATTCAGCTAATATGATAATTTGGTTAATATTGGCAAGAACTGAGAAGAGGTAATCCATGTTTATTTTCTTCCTTGAAGGATAACACAGCAGTGTGCAGCCTTCCATTTGTGATTCCCTGCAGTCTTGCTAATGAGCAGTTGTTAAGGTATGAAGGTATAGGTGAGACACGTCACATTGCTCTTGCTCCTCTGCATGCATGTTAACATCGGATGTCATGGGAGCTTGAGCACTGTGCATTGATGAGTGGCAGACTGTTGCTGGACATCTCTTTCATTACTTTTTAAAAACCCATTTGTTAAAGCTGGCGCAGCAGACTTCATATCTCTCCATATTGTCAGCACTGAAAGTGTACCTGACTGTGTACTGTAATTAAACCGTTTGGTTACTATGTAATCAGAGATATTGTACTTGAGGCTACAGTACTGTTGATTGTTGAACAGCAGTAGGAAGTTGTGTGCACAAATGCCATGCATTTCAAAATGTCTCTTATTCTTACTGTCAGGTCATGTGGTTTCAGCAGTATGAGAGCATGTATGTGTGGGGGTGGGGTTGGGGAATGCCCCGATTAGGCGACAGCAGCACATAAAGCTGTATGCCTGTTTAGATGTCATGTCATGCTGTAGGTTCATGTTGCTACATAGCAGAAACCAGGGTCACCTATACTTCAGTAGCTGACATAGGGGTGAGTATTGTTAGAAGTGCATTTCTACTAATGACATACTCCATGCGTCATGCACAGTGACACAGAATTTGTTCTAACTCTTGGAGTTACTTAACAACTTGTACATTGGGGTAGTGTTTTTTCTGTGGTGTTACTGTCTCTGTATCATTCTGTTGAAGCATTCTGACTTCTTTTGAGAACAAGCTGCACATTTTGTTTTATCACCCATTTTTTTTTTTGTTTCCCATACAGTTGTAAACCATCACATGCGTCCCATAGCCCCACCTTGATCTTCCACTGTGATACCCCTAGAACTGTTTTGCCTGTCATTCATTGACCGGGGCCCTGCTAAATATGAAAGTTTAAGTGTAACTCAGGGAGCAGGCAGAGAAAAGATTAATGTGACCCATTGCAGTCTCATCCTAACAGCTGCACAAATTTTCGGCTTATACCCTAACCCTACCCACCGTCCCACAGTATACTCAGCATGCATTATCATTTATATGGAACCAGTTTGTTGATGAACTGTTAGTGTGTTCCCACACTTTCACTGCAGGTTAGAATCCCTGGTTTCTACAGAGTGCTGTAATCTTGAGCTAAAATATCCCTCCTCTTCCCGCAAATTAGGTGAGCTGGCAGAATACTGCTTACTCCCCGTCTCGCCTGCTGGCTCCTCAGAGATCAGGTCTACTAATGGTCACCTGAGTTACTGCTAATGGTCATCTAAGTTACAACTAGAGCTCTCTCTCTTACTTTTCAGGAGTTGTTTTTAACTTTTTTTCAATTTGTGCATTTGTAGGGTACCATAATTACAATTTTAGATCAGTGATAACGCTGTCTAGTTCTCCATCAGGCCTTTTTTTTGTATGTGTCCTCATCACTGTTTCCTCCCAGTGGATTATTCGTGTTTTATGGCAACGTCTACATTCTTTGTCTTACCGTTGCCCACAAAAACAAGACATCCATCAAAGGTACAAATTTAGCTTAGCGACTGACTAGCCCATGACCAGTCCCCCAGTCCACTACCCCTTCTTGTAACTATTATGTGCGTGTGTTACTAACAGCACTGACAAGTGACTTGCCTTTCAGTCACTAGGCTAGACTCTCATTCTTAGAAAGAACTAAGCAATGAATTTGCCTTTATCATTCAAAGTAGATGAATTGTTGGCAAAAGGTAAACTAAAAAAATTTAAAAGTTGCAGTATTGTCCAGTTCTATAGAGTTTGTGTACTATTCCACGTGTTGCTAGCCAGCTTTTGTGAGTATAATGTTGAGGCCAGGAGTCTTTTTGTGAACCACTGATGGTCCTGAAAGAACTATGGATACAGTGCACATTGCTGCCTTTTTATAACTTAGCATGAGTGGGCAGTGTACTATTACCATGCCTTTTTTGTGGGGAGTTAGTTCTGTTTTCAACAGTGTATGTCAGAGGGGAATGGGATACAGCTGTACTAAGTATCATATATGTCATGTGATTCATAGACATTGTTTTCAGTATGTTTTTCCAGTGGTCCAGTGTTTGCTCTCTGGCATTTTTTTTTATTTTATACCTAGCCAGTCCTAGACTGGAAATGCTGTCTGAATACTTTTGAGCTGACATTTTCTTTTTGACTAAAGCTAGTTTCAGTGTCTTTCCTTCCAACTTCTCCAGGCTGAGTCACGTTTACAGTTCTGATCTTCAGAATAGTTAAATGGAATAAGAGCACCAGCTAAAAAGAATACCACACGTTAGGTTGTCACATTACTGATAGAGCTCAGCACTGTGCTGTAAGAAAATACATTCTTATCTTAAGTAATGTTAGTCTTCCATTAAGTGTCATGAAGAAAGCAAAGTGCCAGTCTTTCTCTCGTTTAGTAGTAAACTTGTTTCCCATCTTCAGTAGGTGTGTTATATTGGTATGTGTGGAGTATTACATACTGAAGGTTACTCATGCCCAGCAAAATCCTCAACTATCCTGTCAGGGAAGGAGGTATGCCATGAGGTAACCTTTTTCTCCAAGATGGACTACCAGTGACTCAAGTCCAGTCCTGAAAACATTTCCCTGAGGTTACTAGAGGAAATTAAAGAACCCTTCTGACAGGGCTGCCATCTACCTACTGAACAAAGTATTGACAGCTGTGTTATGTATTTGCTTTAAGTCACCTAACATCAATAAATGTATACTCAAGATTTGTGCATCAGAACTGCTTTGCTTGCATCATAATAATGCACAGGTGTGTCAAGTCAGCATGCTTGCACACATAAATAAAAATCCAGTGCATAAACAGAGGCATTTGTGCAACACTATTTCACTTTGTTCTGTATCTGGGCCTAGAGGGAAAGATGGGTGTTAGTAGCAGGCCTTTAATTAGTGTTCTGCATTTTATATGAAATCTGATGTTAATGCAGTTATATAGGTAAGGCTACAGTTGTGTAGGTAAGGCTGGTGCTATTTCTATTTGTACTAAAAGTCTTGAACCTTATTACTGTCAAGTTTCAACAAGGTACTGTTTTGAGCTAGTGTAGTAGTAGTCTGAATATTCATTTTAGTAATGCATTTAGACTTTTGGCATTACATATGGTAGATTTAGCATCTGAGGGAGTTTCATCAGGCGCTTAGGGTAATGTCTGGCTTCACAATGCCAGTGATCTGGCTTGGTCTTTGGGGTGCCTTCAGCTTGTTTTTTTTTCTCAAATAACTTTTTTATTTATTTCACATCAAAGAATAAATGAACATTACATGAAGACATGAATATGCAGGTAAGCCTAATACAATCTAAAGCCTTCAGCTTGTTTTGTAATGTAAGGTTATTGACTCTCAGTGCTGTTTTATAGCTTCCTTTATCTATTGCAGTATGATCAATATTCCAAATTGAAATCCTTTCTCATTCTTGTGTTAAAAATTGGCTGTTCTTTCCATTTATAGTGATGATGATGATGATGATGATGATGATGATGATGATGATGATCAGTGGTCTGACCATTTATCCCATGGATGCAAGACTAGTCAGCCAGCTTGCTTTTAAATACCAACAGTTATTTCCTTTTCCCTTTCCAGTTATACTTGTGATTGGACATTCATCGTTGAGGTCATACCATTAGGATTGTGGTAATAATGCAGGGCACATGTAGGCTGGGATTCGTAGATGAAGCACATTGCACCTATAGAATGCTTAAATGTCGTGCATCATGTGGCATGACATTGTTTGACCCATCTAATGCTGGGTGGCTGTTCATGTACCTGTTGTAATTCTTGAGAGTTGTGACTGCAGTGCTCAACAGATGTGAATTAGTTATAGTGAATGTGAAGCATGCTAGGTTCATAGGTTAGTAGGTTGTTAGTAGGTTAACGGCCACTCTGGGTCTTAGAAGCCTAGCCATGCACCCTAAATCATTTGCGTTCTGAGTATCCTGGACATCCATATGGAGGGGCACTTCAGTAGGGAGGTAACTAAGGATTTGTAGGGGGGGTGTCAGGATAATACTTTTCTTGTACACGGCCTGTGTCCACAAGAGACATGGGTGGGTAGACTGGGGGTAAATTTACAACTTCCCATGCACTTGTCAAGGTTCTGTTTGAATAGGCTCAGGGATAAACTCTATTTTACATGGATGAGGAGCCTATTCCTTAGCGTAGGGATCCTTTGGAACACACATCTGTCTCTCCAGTACTTTCTCTTTATGTCACAAGCAAAGCTGAGATCCTTGGATCTAATGTGTCTGGTACTGCTGCTTGTTTTGCACGTGTAGAACAGATCCATTAGGGCTGAGTCTAAGGAAGCCCTGTAATCCAGCCAAATGTCCCCTCTCTTCAGCCTCTCAGGGACTGAATACAGAGACAAAGCCTTTAGGCGATCACTGTAGGTCAGGATTTTCAAGCACTGAATTTTTCTGTTGAGAAACTTTTGTGGGCATTTCCAACTGTTGCAAGTGTCTGGTTAGATATATGTCAAAGGGGGCATTGTTTTCAATGGTAAGTCTGATAAGGGCAGAGTAGAGTGGTACTGTAACTTCCTTGGAACTGGATGCTATACCCTTACCTATAAGCTGGGTGACATAGAATGATTTTCTTCTTACATTAGTTATGTATTGCTCAAAGGTCAGATTGCTGTCTGCATATGTTCCCAGATTCCTTACTACCGGGTTGACTTTTTTGGGGGGGGGGGGTTATCGATGCAGTAATTAACTTGAATTGACAGTTTCCCATAAGGCATTTTTTTGGCATTGAGTTTAGGTGAGAATTCCACCTGTGGGGTTTGTTTTCAATGTTTGTTTTGTGGGTTATTTCGGGTAGGTACAGCAGCATATAAATGCAGCTGTTAACACGTTTGTGTGGGAACTCTGTCAAGATTCAAAGCTTGAGACCACAGCTACCTATGTAGAATTGCTCAGAAACTGTCACTTAATAGAATGCAGTTTGCCTTAGTTCATAAATAAATACTAGGCTGTCAGTTAGTAGATTATTACAAGCCTAGCCAACGACCAGAGGTCAAAATCAAACTCAGCACCTTGGTTCTCTGAGGCAAAGACCTTAACCATTATGCCAGCTCCTCCTTTGCCTAACTCCTTACTGTTACTGATTGATTTTCCAGCTAACCAAACTCTGAGTTCATGGTATCTTTCAATATTCTGTCATCTCCAAGATGTAACAGTCTTGGAATTGAAAAGAAGCTGGTTTCATGGAGGAATTACACGTTATTTTTTGGAGTATCAGTGGAATTGTACTAAAAAAGTATTAGGTATTGGAGTATCTGGTTTTGCATTTGAGATATGGAACCTAGGTTGTCTTCATCACTTCTTTTGTATTACAGTTTTCCATCCTTAGTTCTTCAGATTGCAGTTCTGTAGGCACTAACTCTACACTGTCTGGTTGGAGAATATTTTAACTTGGCATATCTTCTTCAGGTTTCTTTTTCCATATCAGCTGTTACGAAAGAGGTATGTTCCTAAAACATCTTTGGCTAAGTTGACATTTATCAGTCTTGTACGCGCCAAAAAAAACATTTGCTGTCCAGTTGCAAAATTTCATAGTGATGTTTGTGGAATGTAGTGTCATAAATTTGTGTGCATACTTTTGGCTTCATTAAATCTGTCATGGAATATAATTTATTTTAAAAGTAACATTGCTGTTGCAGTACTAATGAGTATATGTGGAGTAGCAGTCAACAAGTGGAAAGTTATCTGATTTGTGTAATTAAAGTGTAAATAAATAAAGAGTAATAGGGGTTTTCTATTAGGAGGCATAGCTTTTAGAGCTTTCTTTTGAACATTTGCACAGGTATTACAGGTAGACCATTAGTGGAATGGGTTTGAGGTACTAACAGTGTTTAGTAAGGTGGTGTAGAGGCCCTACCACCACCAAAAACAAACATATGAAAATGTGATTTTAGTATTTGGTCATAGAGCTGTGCATTTCCCACCTGACTGTGGCTTTGAAGGGCATACCATACCCTGTTTTTAAATGCATATTTCCCGTTCGATTCTCGGCTGGAGTGTGAGGAGTGCCTTCCGTGTGGAGTCTGCATGTCCTCCCCGCAGTTGGGTGGGCGTTCGAAAGACATGTGTAAATGGGCGTGCCTTCATTGAAGGTTGAACGTTGAGCTGGCACCTCGGCGTTCATCAAAATCTACTGCCAATCATTAGCGGACCGGAGTTCCGCTGTGGCGACCCCTAACTGGGAAAAGCCGAAAGACAACAACAACAGTCTGAATGTTAGTGACTATTCTTTCATTCTACACTTATTTTGTTGTATTGTAAAATTTCTTCAAGTAGTGATAAAAATAAAAATGCAATAATTTTTCTGCAGAGACCGTATTTTTTGTGGGATTGTTAGATTTTCAAGAATTTACTAGAACATTTTTTTCAGAATTATGTGCCACAGCTTCTCTGTTAGTAGCTATGGATATGCAGAGGATGAGAGACCACTGATACCAAAAGGGTACTTTTCAAGGTAGGATGTACTGCATAGATGTTCTTCGTGTTTCACTGTTGCAGTCATTACATTTGGGTTATCTGCTTGCAGGTAGCCCTCAGTCGGCCTGATTAACAAAGTCTTGGGTCCTGCATCGGTTGCTGTCCCTTCTTCCATGACGTCAGGTCATCAGGGGTATAAAGCATGCAGCTGACGCCATTACATCAATCTATCTTGCCGTGCGGTGCCCGAAGCAGAAGCAGTTCGCAAGTGTCGGTCGGCCGACTCCTGAAATTTTGGTTTTCGAGTTTCAGAACCAAAGTCTTCAACTAAAGCTAAGTACCCCATTGGTGAAACTTTTTCTGCTCCCTCCCGATGTCAGTAAAAGTTAATAATTGCATTACTTGTGGAAAGCAAATACCTCATAAAGATTTTAATTCGTACTGTATTCCTTGCCTAGGCCCTGACCACAATGTACCTTGCTGTCGGTTTTCTGCCTTATTTAATCAGTGCACTATCCATCGTTGGTATATTTTCCCCTCTAAATATTTCGGTTCTCAGTTTAATTATCCAGAAATGTCATTGGTTAGCCATCCGACTACCGGAATTCTGAAAAAACGCAAAGATAAAGACAGAGACAGGCCGCCGAGATCCAAAACTGCCGACGACGCTTCTCCTAAGCCAGTCACCAGTTCGCCGGTACACAGTGAGGTGCTTTTGCAGCCCCTGATACCCGCTACTTCTGATTCACAGGCCTCTACTGAGACCCATTCAGAGTCCGGTATGCCGCGAGATGCTTCAATTATGGAACCCGTGAATGTCTCTACCTTGGATGGGTCCGGAGCCACTGTGCAAGCACTGTCTTCTGAGGGTGTATTCAGGCCTACTGACTTGCATATTAAACCGACGCCTCCTTCTTTACATAGGCCTAAATCTCGAACCATGCCTAAAAAAAACGGCACCCAGGCCACATGCTCAGGCCTCTGTGCCTAAAAAACAAATGATAAGAATGGCTGAGATCTAATAACTCTAATCGGGGGTAGCCAACCTCCCCCCCCCTTCTAAGAGGCCTAGGACTGAAGTTGATTATGAATCTTCTGACCAGGATTCTGTTATTTCTGAGTCTTCTGATGATCTGGATTTGCCCTTATCTACTTGTGAAGATTCTGATGCAGAGGACTGCATTCCCTCTGCTTCCCCTCCTGAGGATTTTTCTTTTGGGGAAACCTTACATACTCTAAGGGAGCGTTTCCACTGAGAAAGCCAGGATTTTTCTGATTCAAAAAAAGAGGCTTATGGATTTCCTTCTCCTACCTCAGTATAGGCCATTAGCTATTCCTCCTGTACTAGACATTGTTGATGATGCTTTTTCGGAATCTAATTTGGCCCCTAATTCCTTCCCTCCTGCTCCCAGAAAACCTGACAGATACTACAGGGTCCCTGAGTCACACAAGTTCCTTTTTAAAAATCTTACTGCAGATCCAGAGACTATTTCACAGGGGCCCAAGGGAATTAAGGCTTCTACTGCTAAAAATCCTACCTCTTCTGATAGAAACTCCAGGGCGCTGGATAGATGGGGTAAGAAGGTTTACACTTGTGCAACCTTGACCATTAGGGCTTTAAACTGCCAGTTTAATATGTTAAAGTATCAGCAACATGTTATTGGGCTGCTTAAACAGAAAATTATGTTGATTCCTGATTGTTTGGAAAATAAAGAATTACAGGATTTAATGCATTCTGCTGAACAAGTTGGAAAACATACTTTGCAATGTAGTTTTGATTCATTAGAGGCCTCTTGCATGGCTGCTGTTATTGGGTCTGTGCTCAGAATGCATGCTTGGCTTAAGGAACAATCTTTGTTTGATCATGTTAAAGCTAAACTGTTGGATGCTCCCTTAAATCAGGACTGCCTGTTTGGCAACAAGGCAGAGGAAGTTCTTAAAAAGATGGAAGATAAAGCTAAATCTATGCAAACTGTTAAAGATTTCTTACAAGTTCAGCCTCCTAGATTTAGTAGGCACTGGCCCTCTAAGAATTGGTCCTTTCTAGCCCATTCCAGGTCTTCTCAAGCCAAACCCAGACACAGCAAACCCCCAATGTTTTAGTCCCAGGGAACACACAGAACAAAGCAGTGGGTGGGGTGGGGGGCCTCCACTTCCAAATCCGGGAATAATAAGACTGGTAAACTGTCTCAATGACTTCCTTTTAAAATTTCCAAGCACTTATCAACTGACTGCCCCTTTGGGGGGAAAGATTGCTCTTCATGTAAGGAATTGGGAACTCATTACCCAGGGCAAATGGGTTTTAAATATAGTGTCCCAGGGATAGAGATTTCACTTCCACATGTTGCCAACACCAAACGGGTGGCCAGACCTACCCCCAAATTAGTGGGCAGAGGCCCAAAAACAAGTACTTTCTCTCTTAAGCATGGGGCTATTCAACTGGTACCAGAAGAGGAAAAGGGACAAGGTTTCTACTCGAGACTTTTCCTGGTACCCAGAAAAGACAATTCATGGCATCCTATCCTGGACCTGTCTACTCTAAACACCTTTTTGGAGATTCCAAAATTCAAGATACTGACTCTTCACCAATTACTTCCTATGCTAGACAAAGATGCCTGGTTGGCAACACTAGATTTAAAAGAAGCATACCTGCACATCCCAATCAGGGAATCTTGCAGAAGATACCTACGCTTCAAAGCAGGCTACACACACTATCAGTTCACTGCACTGCCCTTTGGCTTATCTACTGCGCCCAGGGTATTCCCTTAAAGCCCCCAGGCCTGTGGAAAATATGGCCCAGACCGCAGAATCCTTTATAAACACATTCTATGAACACCTTCAGGAATGCATGGATCATGCAATCCCAAATAAAACCAAGACCCAATCCTCCAAAGGCAGACGTCCTGTCTGGTGGACCCCAGCCATAAACAAACTATACAATAGAAGGAGGAAGCTACTACATGATAGAGCAAAATCCCAAAAAGGGAAGGCATCTCTGATCAGTATTAGCAAAAAACTACGGGCACTCATAAAAGAGAAAAATTGCACAGGACACTAAGGATAATCACAAGGCTTTCTTTAGTTATGTTAGGAACCTGGTGGGAATTCCCAGATATGCTCAGAATTAGTCCAAAATGACACAAAACCGAGCCCACAGACATTGCCAACATCCTAGCTGACAGGTTCAGTGCAAACTTCTCCCTCTCCCCACCAAAAGGGCAAATATCTATCCCAACAGAGTGCTGCCCCTGACATCTCAGATGCTCAGGTAAGAGCCACCTCTCCAAAGCAAAAAACACAGCATCAGTGGGACCAGATGGTGTCCTACATGAACTCCAAGAAGAGCTAAACCCAAACATAAAACTACTGTTCAGTCTTAGCCTTACTACAGGATATGTACCCAAAGAGTGGGCAACAGTGGTCCCTCTCCACAAAGGTGGTGCCTCAACGGATCCTGGAAACTATCGCCCCATAAGCCTGACTAGCTTGGTCTGCAAAGCTATGGAAAGGATCATCATGGACCTCATAAATAAAGATATCGGGGACCTACAGGCACTGGATCCTACCCAGTTTGGATTTTTTAAGGGCAGATCCTGCCTCTTAAACCTGGTCGATTTCTTTGAAACAGTCACCAAGGCCATTGACGAGGGGAATGTGGTCCACACAGCCTACCTGGACCTGGCATTATAGATAAGCTCACCAGCTTAAATATAAACCCCTATGTCACTAGATGGGTTGCAAACTGGCTCAAGGACAGAACCCACATGGTTAGAATTGCTGGAGCCATGTCAGACTCCAAACCAGTTACAAGTGGCATCCCACAAGGCTCAGTCCTGGGACCTCAGATGACTGCAAACTCATAATCAACTCTCCAGCCGACACAAGCATCCTCCAAAAGATCCTCATAGAAACAGACAACTGGTGCCAGAGCCATGGCCTCAAGCTAAACGCCAAAAAGTGTATAGTCATACCCTTTGGCAAAAGTGCCCACAAATTACCACATAGGTGGTAATCCATTAAGTACAGAAGAAGTGATTAGGGACCTGGGGACCCAAGTTGATAGCAATCTCTCATTTGACAACCACGTGGCCAAAGTGGTTAGAAAAACATTTTATATAGCCCACCTAATCATGAAGGGATTCACATCTAGATCAGGGAGGTCATCATACCTCTTTACTCATCCCTCATCAGGCCCATAATTGAGTACAATGCCCCTTTGGGATGTACCTTACCAGACACCTGCAGCAACTGGAAAGACCCCAAAGTACCTCACCAAGAGGATCAAAGGGCTCAACCAGATGCCATATGCTGCCCGGTTAAAGGAACTCCAGCTCTACTCAGTGGCATACCGCCTGCTCAGAGATTTGTGCCTGACGATAAAGCCATGTCCAACCCGGAATTAATGGACATGCTGCACCTCAGAAAATCCAAATCCCATCGAGGAGACTTGAACCTCAGCACTGAAATAAATAGGACATGCTGGAGGGACAGATTCATAACCCAGAGGCTCCCTTCACTCTGGAATAAAATCCCAGTCTAGGTTAGGCAGAGTCCCACATTGACTCTCTTCAAGAGGAATCTTGATGAGTGGATGGGAGATCGTAGGTTTACCCCGGCTATCACTTCTGTGTCACTGTTAGACAGAGGCACAGTATACTAACCTCAAAAAAAGGCATAGCAAAATTAATTTAAAATGGGTGGCGAATGCCAAACACACTCTGGCTAGGCTTATAAATGCCCTAGGGCAGATAGCCTAGTATGAACCTATGAACCTATGAACCTATAAAGTGCCTAGCTCCAGTTATTGCATTTTGCAAGCAAAGGAATATTCAAATATACCCATACCTGGACGATTGTCTAATTCAGGCAGAAAGCCAGGACATACTTTTGAATCATCTAGTCTTTGTACAAAAGGTTCTAACTTGTGTGGGGTACACTATAAATGAAAAGAAATTACACCTGGTACCCTGTCAACAAATTATATTCCTGGGAGCAAACTTGAATACAACTTCTCAGATGGCTTACCTCACACCAGAGAAATAAATTCATTTGACAACCTACTTCAAACAAGTGGCCACAAAAACCCTGCTATTTGCAAGACAAATACTGCAAGCCTTGGGGTTCATGGCCTCCTGCATTCTTCTAATTCCATATGCAAGACTGCATATGATGAAACTGCAGTGGTATCTAAAATGCCTATGGTGTCAACATTCTCAAGATCTAGAAGCAATGATTTCTATCATACATTGCCTACGCCTAGAGTTCCTTTGGTGGGCAGAGGCCTACCACCAAAAGAAGGGACTACCTTTCACACCACCCCCTGCTGCCCAAACCCTAACAACAGACGCATCAGACTATGCATGGGGGGGCTTACCTTGCAGGAAAGTCCATTCAGGGCAAATGGAACCCAAGTCAAATGCACCTGCATATCAATCAAAAAGAAATGTTAGCTGTGCAGAATGCTCTGACAGCCTTCAAGGACTACATTCTTCCAGGACAACTAATGGTAAAGACGGACAACACCACTGTTATGTGGTACATAAACAAGCAGGGGGGTACACATTCTTACCCCCTCTGCAGACTAGCCATGGCATTGTGGAACACAGCCTTGAGCTACCAAGTGCACCTACAAGCTCAATTCCTGCCAGGAAAATTAAATACACTGGCAGACAGACTAAGCAGAAACCTCATGGACCCATACGAGTGAAACTGGAACCAAGGATTTTCAACATGTTGACAAGCAAATGGAGGAGCCCAGATATAAACCTGTTTGCCTCTCCCCAAAACTACCAATTGGACACATTTTGCACAAGGACTCCCCACAAACAAGCCTGGAAAGTGGATGCTCTGTACTTCAGCTGGAAAAACCTATCAGTCTATGCCTTCCCCCCTCTGCCTCTGCTCTCCAAAGTACTACTAAAAATCAAACAGGACAAACCAAGGATGATTTTGATTGCTCCAGAATGGCCACGCCAACACTGGTTCCCCCTCCTGCAAAGTGTGTCACAGTTAATTCCCATGGCACCTGCCTCAGACTCCTTCCCTGTTGTCTCAGCAGGAGAACCAGATTCTGCACCTCAGCTTCTAACACTGAACCTTGCAGCCTGGCTAATTACATAATCTCTCCTCTACCATTCCTCAGTAAACCTGTGATGGATATCATTTTAGAGGCAAGGAGGCTTAGTACTAGAAAATCCTATGCTGAAAAACGGAAAAGATTCTGTGCTTGGAACCAGTCTCAAGGGATGAGCACAGCAGCGCCCAATTTACCTCAGATTTTACAATACTTAACTGAGATGCTTCACAAGGGCCCGTCTTTTTCCTCCATTAAAATCCACACCTCAGCCATTTCAGCTCATTATAACACAGAACCTCCCCTCTTCTCTCATCCACTGCTCAAGCAGTTCCTCAGAGGGGCCAAAATTTTGAGACCACCCAGGAGAGCTCCAAACCCAGCCTGGGACCTTAACTTTGTCTTGGAGAAACTCACTCTACCTCCTTTCGAGCCAGCTGCTACTGCAGACTTAAAATTTCTTCCTTGGAAAACAGCTTTCCTTTTAGCAATCACTTCAGCTAGAAGGGTATCTGAATTACAGGCCCTTATGGCAGTGGAGCCTTTCATCATCTTTCATGCGGACAGGGTGTCCCTCAGAACCAATCCATCCTTCATGCCCAAGCTGGTATCCAGTGTGGCTCTTAATCAGACCATTCATTTGCCAACCTTCTTCCCCAGTCCACAGAACAAAGGGGAACGGGTACTGCATTCCTTAGATGTGCACAGACAACTTAGATTCTACTTGGACAGGACTAATCCTCAAAGGAAATCTGAACAACTGCTGGTGGCATTTGCTGCAGGGGCAGAGGGGAAGGCTGTTTCAAAGCAAACCATTTCTAAATGGATAGGCCATTGCATTCATTTCTGCTATAAGCATCATGGAAAACCTATTCCACAGGGGATCCAACCTCACTCCACCAGGGCTGCATCTACCTCTACAGCCTTTCTCAGAGGCGTCCCTACCAGGGACATCCTAGGAGCTGCTAACTGCAGTTCTGTACATACTTTCACCAAGCATTGTCATTTGCCAATTTTCCCTAAATCCAGAGCTGGCTTTGCCACAGCAGTCTTGCAGGGCCTTATAGCTGGTCCTAATGCTATCTAAATTCCTCCTCCCAAACATAGCTTTGGGAATCTACCCAAATGTAATGACTGCAGCAGTGAAACACGAAGAACATAGTACAGTTGTATACACTTACCATAAATGTAGATGTTCGAGTTCATTCACTATTGCAGTCCTGGTTACCCTCCCTCCAGTCCCCTAACTTCTTTTTGGCTATACCTCTACTTTCCTTTACTATGCTTAAAAGCCTTTTTGGTGTATTTGCTTTTTTTTTTTTTTGGAGATATATCTTTGTACTTTTATATTTAATTGCTTCCCTTTAGGGGAGCACCTTACATCTGGGGCAAGAAAAACTGAAGTAATGGCATCGGCTGCATGTTTTATACCCCTGACGACCTGACGTCATGGAAAAAGGGACAGCAACCAATGCAGGACCCAAGACTTTGTTAATCAGGGCAACTGAGGGCAACCTGCCAGCAGATAACCCAAATGTAATGACTGCAGCAGTGAGTACACTCGAACATCTACATTTATGGTAAATGTACACAACTGTACTTTCTAGCTGACACAGATGTTTAATGAATTCCGCTGTTGCTAGATCCAGTAAGGTTCAATGTTATCTTGTAAACTTTTCTCTGCAGTGTAATGTTGCATACAAAAAATGAGCAGAGGACAGAGAGAGATATGTATGCACTATGCACTTTGAAAGTTTTAGACATGCACGCACACACAAACACACACACACACACACACACACACACACACACACACACACACACCTGCATGTGTGTGTGTGTGTGTGTGTGTGTGTGTATATATATATATATATATATATATATATATATATATATATATATATATGTGTGTAGTTGTAGCTGTATACATTTGAGTGTGTGTATATTGTACGTCTCACTATTTATACATGCATGTATGTGCCTATGTGTGCATGTGTGTACATATTTCTTAATCCTGTAACTGTTGTGGTGCAGTGACCCTTTTCAGCCATTACATACACCAGTGTGGCATGATGAAAACAATTGCGAGTCATCAGTGCAGTTAAACATACTTTCCTCAATATTATTAAAATAAGATTTAGAATCTGACGTGAGTCAGTATTCTTAATATAGGCCCAATACCTTTACTTTATTCTATATAAGCAGAAAACTGGATCAAACTCATTTTTATTCTTCAGCTCACAGTATTTAACTGCTGTATGTCCTCCAGGGTTTACTGTTCCTCGATGTACACTTCATACTGTGACTTTTGGGGGGCTCTGCTCCCTCATACCCTCTTACTTCTATAGGCTGATGCCTCAGTCTTACAACCCTGATCAAATCAGTCCACCTTATGGTACTGTTGTCTCCTAAACCAGAATCGAACATAGCATAGGTGGCAGTCTGGGATATTTGGTGTGAAGTGGCTGGTTACATGGCCAATGACTACCTGTGACTTTGACAAATACAGTACACCCATATATGTATGTATGCATGAATGTGTGTGTGTGTGTGTGTGTGTGTGTGTGTGTGTGTGTGTGTGTGTGTGTGTGTGTGTGTGTATATATATATATATATATATATATATATATATATATATATATACATATATATACATATATCTGTATATAACTGGTTGTTAAAAGTAGTGAACCCTCACATGAGCAACCCCTTTTTCGCTTTTTTATTACTATCAAAAAGCAAATGCTTATATTAATGAACATTCTGTTAAACTGAGTTTTTGCCCATAGCCTTTTGCATTTGAATGCATTGCATCGGGAAGAGGGAATTTGCTCTTACCCCGCTGTTGTTTGATGTCTGAGTTAGTCAATATAATTAACAGGAGTTGTGGTTTACTGGTGCACTTATATAGATAGACACATAAAGCGATAGAGATAGATATAGAGATATAGATGTAAATATACTGCCCGTGTGTTTCATTTAGCCTTCGCTTTGGGTCCCATGTTATGGTTAAAAAGTCAGCATAGGATCCGATGTTATCCATGTCATCATTTCTCACCATAAGATCTAGGATCTGACATCAGATCCAAGCTGGCAACATTCAACAGATGGATCCAAGGATGTTCATCGTGCATACAGCTGCAGTCATTACAGATGGGTTATCCTGCCGTTAGGCGGGTCCTCGGTCGGCCGAATTCCAAAGTCTAGGTCCGGCGTCGGTTGTCGTCGCTTTTTCCCTGACGTCAGTGCGACAGGGGTATAAAAGAGGCAGCCGACACCATTTTCTTCAGTCTTTCTTGCCGCGCGGTGCCCGAAGCAGAAGCAGTTCACAAGTGCCGGTCGGCCAGCTCCTGAGATTTACGAAAGTATTTCAGCCGAAGTCTTCTTTAAAGCTAAGTACCCTGTTGGGGAAACTTTTCTTGCCTCAGACCGATGACAGACAAAGTTAATAATTGCATTTCTTGTGGGAAGCAAATACCGCATAAGGATTTCCATTCTTTCTGTATACCTTGCTTAAGGCCAGACCACGACGTCTCGGCCTGCCGTTTTTGTGCTAGGTTCAACAAGCGCACTATTAAGCGCCGGGCGGAGTTCGCCCTTCATTATTTTGGCAAAAAATTTAATTATATCATGTCATCGGATACACCGACACCAGTTTTAAGCAAAAGACGCAAAGGCAAGGACCAACATCCGAGGTCTGCACCGAGTACTGAGACCACGCTTAGGCCGACTACTGGTTCTCCGGTTCGCAGTGAGGCACATACGCAGCCCCTGACTACTGATGAAACTATTTTACCGGTGACTTCAGTGCCTGAGGTCGCAGGCTCCTCTGTCTCCATTCCCACTGCAGACACCGACGCCACTCTTGGCGGGGAAACTGAAAATTTAGTGAGGCCTGACACTTCTTTTTTTTTTAAAACAAGTTTATTGTTTTTAACATACAAAATAAATATCATAACAATTTTATACAAGCAATTAAAATAGAAATAGTTATACCATTCAATAAAATAACCAAAGTATTTACAAAGACATCCACTACAAATCAAATCAATTGATTAAACTATAATGTCATGCTATTGAGACTAAGATTTTTTAACAGGTTTTGTAAAGTATCCCATATAATATAATAAGATGTTTTTCTAGTAGTTCTTGATTTTATTGTCATCAATTCCATATGACACACTTCAGTCATAACATTTTTAAATTCATTAAATGAAGGAGGGGTATCTGAAATCCAATTTCTGGTTATTATTTTTCTAGCCACTGCTAGAATAGACCATAATAAGGGAAGTTTAACTTTTTTAACACTTTTAGGAACAGGTGTGTTAAATAATATAAGTGATTTAGAAACAATGAAATTATCTGTGAAAAGGGCCTGCAAAAAATCATTGATTAATTTCCAATATTCCTTCAATTTTATACAGTCATAAAACTTATGTGCCCAATCAGCATTTATTTCTACATTACGTCTTTTACATAATTTGTCTTTATTATTTATTTTATTCATCATTAAAGGTGTATAGAATGATCTATGTAAAAATTTCCAAGTAAAAAGTCTCCAATTAATGGAAGAAGTAGTTTTATAAGCAGATTCCAATATATATTGTTTATCTTGTTGTTTTGGTGATTCACCATTAATGGAAATGAAATAATTCCAATAGGTGTCTGAACTGTAATGAGTTTCTTCTCTGATAATTTTATGTATGTATGAGAGCTTACCTTTATCAGAAACTCTATGTTGTAAATTTAATATCAAGTAATCAATCAGTATTGGAACAGATTCTTTAACTGTTAAAGACATTAAATCAATTTTATTAATAAGATGTTGTCTAAAAGTCTGAATTTCTAACCAACATGTTTCTCTCAAATCAAATTCTTGCTTTAAGAAGTCTAAATTTTTTACTTTATTATCAGACAGCAACTGATACCAATACTTTAGATCATTCTCTGTGACTAAAAGAGTTCTTTCAGAGGTGGTTGACAAAAGTATACCTTGTGTATACATTATAGGGAGTATAATAAAATTCCATTCCTTATACTTAGGATGCATGACTATAAAATTACGATAACTGATAATAATGTTTAATGGGTAACTAACTACATATTTTGGTGTAATGGATGAAGTACAAAATTCTTTTAGTAACCATAGCATGGGGTTATTTACAATAATATTTTTATGTATTAAAGAGATTTTCATGAAGTGAATGCTAATTAGTTCCCAGTAATCTTTCCATCTTGCAACATATGACTGATCTATTAACAAAGTAATAACTTTTATAATAGAAGAGATAGTATATGAATTAAAGTCTGGAAATGAAATGCCCCCTTGAGACCAGCTATTAGTATGTTTCTTTAATGTAATCCTAGGTCTGTTAGGTGCCCATAAGAAATTTAACATTAGTGAATTCAATTTATTTAATAATTATTTTTGTAGGTGGGAGTATTATTGATTGTATTAAGTATAATATCTTAGGGAATACTATCATTTTAATAATTGTGAGTCTCTCCCATGGTAAAAAACATATTGTTCCAGCTATTGAAAAGATTTTGTATATTAAGAAGACAGGTACTATAATTATTATGTATAATAGATTTGATATCTTTAGTTAATATTGTACCTAAGTAAGTTATCTGACCTGAGTTGGGTATATATTTGTTAAAATCATTAATGAGGACATTTTTTCGTGTGTATATTGGTAATATTTTAGTTTTTTCTTCATTGAATATTAAACCAGAGATATTTTTAAAATCCATCATTTTATCAAATAAGGACTGCATAGAAGAGTTAGATCCAGCTGATGTAATTAGAACATCATCTGCAAAAAGTTGAATTTTAGATATTGTATTTTCATCTATATCAAATCCTTCTATATCATTACTGTTTCTGATCAAATTAGCCCAAGGCTCCATTATTAAAGTAAATAGTAGTGGAGAGAGTGGACACCCTTGTTTTGTACCTTTTAAAGTGGGTATTTTTTGTGAGACATATGTTCCTATCTTAATGTAAGCCAATGCTCCTTTATATAGATGTTCAATTAGATTTACAAATGCATCTGAGAAGTTTGTGCACTTCAGTAAGGTAAACAAGTAGTCCCAACTTACTGAATCAAATGCTGAACTTATATCGAGACTAATAAGTGTTAAATCTTTCTTTTTCCTATTTGCAAAATCAATTAACGTTAAAGTTCTCCTTATATTATCAAAAGTATTTCTATTTACAATAAAGCCTGTCTGGTCTATATCTATAATGCCTGGGATGATTGTCTTTAATCTATCAGCAAAAATACTCATAAACATTTTATAGTCAACATTAAGTAATGAAATAGGTCTATATGAAGTGCATCTGGTTGGGTCTTTATTGGGTTTTAAAATTGGTGAAATAAATGTGTATTGCCAAGATGGGGGAGTTGTTAACTCATTTTGGGCCAAAATAAAAACCTTATGTATTAATGAGTAAGTACTTTTGGGTAGAATTTTATAGATGTCCTTCATGGATGCATCTGCAGTCATAACAAGTGGGTTGTCCTGTCGTCAGGCAGCCCTTCAGTCGGCCGGATTCCAAAGTCCGGGTCCGGCTTCGGCTGATGTCGCACTCCACCCGACGTCATCTCTGTTGGTCTTCGGGTATAAAGGCACCAGCCGACGCCATTTTCCTCAGTCTTTCTTGCCGCGCTCAAGCAGAAGCTGTTCGCAAGTGCCGGTCGGTCGGATCCAGAGATTACTTCTCGAATACTACTCAAGACTTCTAAAGCTAAGTACCCGTTGGGGACTCTTTCTTGCCTCAGCCGATGTCAGAAAAAGTTAACAATTGTTTAAACTGTGGGAAACAAATACCTCATAAAGATTTCCACTCTTACTGTCTGCCTTGTTTAGGCCCAGCCCACGACGTAGCAGCCTGTTCGCCTGTGCTTCTTTCAACCGACGAACGCTAGGCCGGGTCGGAGTTTGCAGAACAGTTTTTCGGTTCTGATTTTGCGACATTATGCCGCCGGATGCTCCGACTACCCAATCTAGCAAAAACGCAAAGATAAAGACCGACACTGCGTCCGCGGTTTCGCCGAAACCATGGTCAAGCAAATCATGAGTGTCTCGGTTTCGCCGAAACCGAGAAAACTGAACAAAGTACAGCTGAACCTATTCCTACAACTGAGGCCCCTGCTACAACTCTTGAAACGACTTCAGAAATTTTCCCACTACGGTGGTTGATTTATCAGACACCATCCCTTGGATGTTTCTACCCCAGCACGTGGTGCTGCTAGGCCTCCAGCAGCCATGTCCATTAAGGCCTTCGCCAGGGCTAAAGCAGCCAAGACTACTAAAACAGTGCCTGTTAAACCACCCACATCCAGGCCCTCTTCTAGTTCTCAAATGCTGACTTTGGCAGAAGATTTAATTTCTTTAATTAGAGGATCTCAATCTCACCCAGACAGGGCCTCTCAGCCCCCAGAGAAGAGACCTAGGGCAGAGCCCCGAGCCAGTGTCCTCTGATGATTCTGCTGATGAATCAGACATAACTGACCAGCCAGAGGCTCCCTTCTCCAATTTTGAAGATTCTGATGCTGAAGAATCCATCCCAGCTGCTTCCCCACCAGAAGAATTCTCCTTTGGGGAAACCTTGCATGCCATGCGAGAACAGTTCCAATGGCAGCAACAGGATTTTTCAGACTCCAGAAAAGACTTAGGACTTTTCTGCACCTTCCACAGCACAGGCCCTTAGCTATACCCCCTGTTCACTCTGTGGTGGATGATGCTTTCAATGATGTTTGCTCCACACCAGATTCTTTACCCCCAGCCCCTGCCAAACCAGACAGATTTTACAGGGTGCCAGATACTCATCACCACCTTTACAAGGCTCCACTTGCAGACCCAGAAACTATATCCCAGGGCCCCAAGGCAGTAGCCGACCATAGCTAAAACCCTATTCCTTCTGAAAGGGAAGCAAGGTCATTAGACAGATGGGGTAAAAGGTCTACACTTCAGCTACTCTCTCAGCTAGAGCTTTAAACTGTCAGTTTCACATGATACAATACCAAGAGTTTATGCTGGATCAGTTAACTAAAAACTAACCACTGATGAATCTCTTGATAAGAAATATGTATTAGAGATGGTAAATAACATACAACAGGTTAGCAACCATTCCTTAAAATGTGGCTATGATGCACTGGAGGTTTCATTTAGATCAGCCATGACAGGCACAGTGATAAGAAGGCATGCATGGCTAAAGGAACAAGCTTTACCGGATCATGTTAAAGCTAAGTTGCTAGATGCTCCTATGGACAAGACAAGTTTGTTTGGTACATCTGCCCAGCAGGTTATGAAGAAAATGGAAGAAAAGGCAAAATCTGTTCAAACTGTTAAAGATTTCTTGCAGGTTCAACCCCAAGGTTTAGCAGGAACTGGCCTGCCAAAATTGGTCCTTTCCTGACTCCACAAAATTTCAAAGGGGCAGGAATAGACGTTCCAGAGGCAGAAACCAATCCAGAGGAGGTGCCTACAGAGGAAGACAGTGGCAAGGTAACAACAGAGGCGCAGACACAGCCACTGCCACTACATCAACACAACCACAGTGACTTAACCCTAAATCCGCCTACCAGGGAACAAATAGCAGCTCCTCTAGGCGGAAAGTTAACCTTATTTTCAAAGAACTGGCACTACATAACAAAGGACAAGTGGATTTTACAAACCATAGATCAAGGTTACCGGTTTCACTTCCACACTTTCCCAGTCAAAAGAGGAATGCCAAATCTACCTCCAAATCAAAAAACAGAGGCTCTACACCAGATAATGGAGTTAGCAAACATGAGAGCTGTGGAAAGAGTGCCAACAGCAGAGCAAGGAAAGGGGTTCTACTCCAGACTATTCCTAGTTCCAAGAAAGGAAAAAAGTTGGAGACCAATTCTCGACCTGTCCACCTTAAATACATACATCATTGTCCCAAAATTCAAAATGCTGACCCTACAGCAACTTCTTCCCATGCTGGGCAAGGAGTCTTGGCTGGTAACTCTAGATCTCAAGGAGGCATACCTGCACGCCCCATTCGACCAATCTGCAGAAGATACCTCAGATTTCTTGCAGGATCAGAGCACTATCAATTCTCAGCATTGCCTTTGGCTTATCTACTGCCCAGAGTATTCACAAAATGCCTGGCATCAGTAATCGCCCATTGCAGACTGCAGGGAATTCAAATTTACCCATACCTGGACGACTGCCTGCTACAAGGGGACAACAAAAGCAAGCTGACAACAGATTTACAAAGGGTCATTTACTTGCTACAAGCACTGGGATACACAGTCAATTTACAAAAGTCAAGGCTGATACCATCCCAAACAAGGACATTCTTGGGCGAATTGGACACAGTAAAACAAATGGCATTCCTGACTACAGAAAAACAAAAGAACTCCCTCTATACTTCTTGGCACTAACAAAACTGAACAAGTTAACAGCAAGAAAAGTACTGCAGGCCTTGGGCTTCATGGCATCATGCATAATCTTGGTTCCATTTGCCAGACTACATATGAGAAAACTACAGTGGTACCTAAAGAATTTATGGTCCCAACACAGACACAGTCTAGAAACAGAAATCCCACTAATTCCATGCTTAAAACAGGAGTTCCTATGGTGGGCTCAGGCATGCCAGTCAAACCCAGGCCTACCCTTTCGCAGATGTCAAGCAAGCCAGACCATCACAACAGACGCTTCAGACCTAGGATGGGGGCCCACATGCTGGACAAATGCGCAAGGATTGTGGACACAGGATCAACTTCAACTGCACATCAACCTAAAAGAAATGCTGGCAGTAAAACTGGCAATCCAAAAGTTCAAACCATTTCTCAAAGAGGGCCAGTTGATGATAAGGACAGACAACACCACAGTCATGTGGTACATCAACAAACAGGGAGGCACTCATTCATACCCCTATGCAGAATGACCTTGGAGCTGTGGACCCTGGCACTCAGCTACAACATCCAGTTACAGGCAATATTTGTACCAGGGAAAGACAATACCCTAGCAGACATATTAAGCAGAACCACTTCGGATGCCCACGAATGGAAGCTTCACCCGACATCTTCAAGACCATCTCAAAGAAATGGGGAATGCCACAGATAGACCTATTCGCATCACCTCTCAATCACCAGCTCAAAAATTCTGCACAAGGACATTCCACCCATTAGCATGGAAAGTGGATTCGCCTCTTTCAACTGGAAAGGCCTAACAGCATATGCATTCCGCCTCTTCCTTTGATACACAAGGTACTACTGAAAATCAAGGAAGAACGTCCAAGGATAATCCTGATAGCTCCAAACTGGCCATGACAACACTGGTACCCACTACTGAGGAGCATGTCTCGGAACAATATGTGGACAATTCCCCTGATGCCTTTGATGTTAACACAGAACAACTACAGCATCATACATCCAAACCTAAAAACCTTGCAACTGACTGCATGGAACATCACATAACAGCAGCTATTCCAGAACTTTCCCAAAGAGTTAAAGACATTATTCTTGAAGCACGCAGACCTTCAACAAGAAGGAACTATGCTGGAAAATGGAAAAGGTTTGTCATCTGGAGTACGGAAAGAGGAAAAGATGTGTCAAACATAGATATGCCTAACATTCTGGAGTATCTGGCGAACTTCTTCATTCAGGCCTGTCCTACTCCTCCATCAAGATACATGCATGAGCTATTTCAGCAGAATACAGCTTTGATACACCTGTTTTTTCGCACCCTTTGCTCAGGCAATTCCTCAGAGGAATCAAGAATGTAAAACCCCAAGGAAACCACCATTACCAGCTTGGGATTTAAACTTTGTGCTAGAAAAGTTGACACTAGCACCCTTTGAACCAGCAGCAACAGCAGACCTACAACACCTGTCATGGAAAACTGCTTTCCTACTGGCAATTACTTCAGCAAGGAGGGTTTCAGAACTACAGGCCTTAATGGCAGTGCAACCCTTCCTAATCTTCCACCAAGATAGAGTGTCCATGAGGACTAATCCTACATTTATGCCTAAGGTGGTATCCAGAGTGTCTTTAAACCAGGCAATCCACCTACCTACCTTCTTTCCCAACCCACAAAACAGAGGGAAAGAATACTCCATACTTTGGATGTCCATAGGCAGCTACGCTACTACTTGGACAGAACAAAAAGTAGCAGAAAGACTGACCAACCTTTTGTAGCCTATGCAACAGGAAGGGAAGGGAAAGCTATTTCCAAACAGACAATCTCCAAATGGATAGGAAATTGCATACGATTCTGTTACTCCTTCCATGGAAAACCAATTCCACAGAACATAAGACCTCATTCTACAAGGGCAACAGCCACTACCACAGCCTTCTTACGAGGAGTGGCAACCAAAGACATTATTGAGGCGGCTACTTGGACCTCCGTGCATACATTTGCCAAACATTATAATTTGCCTCTATATTCCAGATCCCGAGCAGGGTTTGCCACTGCTGTACTGCAAGGGATCCTAAACACACCATAATCTACTTTTATCCTCCTCCCTAGTTGGCTATGGTATTCTACCCATTGTTATGACTGCAGATGCATCCATGAAGGACATAGTACAGTTTTGTACCTACCATAAATGTAGATGTCCGAACTGGATAGCATCTGCAGTCAGGATTACCCTCCCTCCATCCCTCTGTGGTACTCCTAGGGTGTTTACCCTTCTAATAGCTAGCTGTTGGGGAGTCTTTATGGTGTATTTGTTTGTGTATATGTACATACATGCTTATTGTTGTGTTTACCTCTATCTATTTGGAAACATTGGCATCTATCCAAATTTTAGCCTGCAAGAGGGCTACTGGCATCTGGGGCAAGAAACACTGAGGAAAATGGCGTCGGCTGATGCCTTTATACCCGAAGACCAACAGAGATGACGTCGGGTGGAGTGCGACATCAGCCGAAGCCGGACCCGGACTTTGGAATCCGGCCGACTGAAGGGCTGCCTGACGACAGGACAACCCACTTGTTATGACTGCAGATGCTATCCAGTTCGGACATCTACATTTATGGTAGGTACAAAACTGTACTATCTCTGGTATAATACCATCATTACCTGGTGCTTTGTTTGATTTAAGCTTGTTTATTTGTGTAATAACCTCTGTATATGAAATATTTTTATCCATTAGTTTAGTCTGTTGTTTATTAAGTTTTTTGTTCATGTTTGTAGTTATAAATTTCTTTATTTTATCTTTAGGCTCCATGTTAATGTTATTATGATTAATTTTGTGAAAGTGATTTCTAAATTCATCTAATATTTCTGGTAAACTAGAAACATTCTTCGTTTTCCTTGGAGAGAAAATTTCTTTGATATGATTTTGTTTATTCAACCTTTTTGTTTTATTTTTAAGTCTATGTAAGTATTTGGGACTTATTGAGTAAGACAAAAACTTATATTTCTCTAATGTTATTTTAACTTTATGAGTTAAAATTTCTTTGTATTTCTCATTTAATTTATTTATTTCTTCAATGACTTTTTTGTCCATAATATTTTCTTTATTATTATGTTTGTATGAGTCTAATTTGCTTTGAATATCTAGTAATTCCTTGTCCCAAGATTTCCTTTTATTATTATACCATCTGATACTTTGTCCATATAAATATGATTTTAAAGCATCCCAGACATAAACAATGGAGACTCCAGGTGTATTGTTTAAGTCTAAAAAATGTTGCACTTCTGAAAGTATATAATCTTTATAGTCTTTTAGTTGAGTTAAGTATGCTGGTATCCTTTTGATCTGAACATTGTAAGTACTTTTTATCATAAACTCAAAGACAATTGAATTATGATCTGATATAGGACACAAAATGATTTTAGAATTAATTAAGTCTGTAACCATCTGGCTAGAAATAAAAACTCTATCTATTTTTGAATAAGTTTTATATCTGTTAGAAAAAAAAGTGTATGGTAATGATTTTGAATCTATCTGATTATTAATATCATTTAAATGATATAAATTAACAAGATCCTTTAAATGTTTTGCATTAGATGTAATTTTTCTTTTTCCTATAGTAGTAGTATCTTTTTCATGTAGGATACAATTAAAGTCACCTGCTAAAATAATATCTCCTATAGAAAATGATATGATCTTATTGAGATGGTGTTTCACTGTATTAATGCCAATTCCTGGTATCCAATATACACTGATTAATGTATATGTCTTTCCATTAATCTGTAATGTAACCATACAAAACATTCCTTTATCATCTTTATAAGACTTAATAGTTTTAGGTGTGGGCATACTTTTATTCCATAAAATAGCCACTCCTCTTTTTTTCTGAGTGTGTTCTGAACTAACCAAGACTGTATATTTATTAGTGGCTAATTTATCAATATCCTTTTTCAGGAGATGTGTTTCTTGAAGGAATACTAAGTTGGCCCTATGCAAATTAATGTATCTCATTAAACTTGCCCTTTTACGTGGGTTATTCAGTCCATTAATGTTTAAAGAAATTCCTTTTAGAGAAATCATTTAGCTTTTATAAACATATAAAACATATAATCAGAATAACAATTAACAAAATAAATATTATACCTCCTCCTTTAGGTGTACCATTAATTATAGCTGTATTTATTGAAAATCTTATGGGATTTTGTATAAGCTTCACTTTTATTTGTAGTGACAATAAGTTTATAAAATGTGTTGTGGATGTCAGAACTATATACAAACAACAATAAACAGGTGAAAATAATATTAGGATTAAACATTGCACCCAGCCTGGAGTTAAGAACTCCAACTTTGAGTAGCACATACCACTCAAGTTATCCCCCTATCCTAAGCAGCAGTACCTCAGCTGCCACCATATCAATTCAATACTACTATTATTAACTAAAGTTAACCTCATTTAATTAGATTATCTAGTAAGACAAAGCTAAACAATTTATAAATCAGCTTCATATAAACAAATAAGAACATTTAGAAACAGCTCAGATACCATGTACATCTATTTTGTAAAATACACTCATAATCAAAATAGCATTCTAATAAACTTGATAATGGGAACCGAGAAGAGAGAGAGAGAGAAAGGAAGAGAGAGAGAGAGAGAAAAAAAGGGGGGCATATCTATATATTAGTTTATTAAAAGTTTGTAAAAATAAGTTCTTATGTTCATTTGGATTCAATAACTTAGGCTATAATGGTTCAGACATTACATATATTAGGGTATTCCTACTTTCTGCCATAGAAATGCAGTTAACAGTTTTAAAAACTTTAAATTACTTGCACCAAAGCTTTCTTCTCATACTTATTATTGCCAGTAAATAAAATATTTATACTCATACATATGTTTACAAGTCATACTGCACAGCAATGTAAATTCCTAGTTATACATAAATCATTGTGAAGAAAGCCATCTGTATTTTATATATCTGAACTGTTGCTTTAAAATATGTCACATGACAGTTTCTTCTAAGATATAATCATAATGATACTTGTGCTTGTCAATTAGATAAGTCAAATGATTTATAACATTATATATGTTTAAATCATAAGTATTTATATACAATAATATGTTGCAGTCATGTAAGCTTTCAAAAACATGTGTATATATGTTTTACCTTCTATGCCTTCTAAAATATCTCACTTGCTTACTATGGCATACTGAATCATTTAAAGTCATTATAACTTTCATATTTTATAAATTACATCTTAAATAAGTAAGTTGTTGTAAAGAATAACTCACATTTAGATGTCATAAAGTTTGTTTTTCATCACAAAGTCGCATTTACAGCAGTTCTACTTCCTGGAACAGTGTTCTTCTTGAATCCATGTGTCAGTGTGAAATCAGGGTCAAAGTTCAAAATGACTGCATTCAGCTTCTCTGCGTATTCTGAGTGTTGAAGCTTTTAAAACAACTCGAGGACACTATTCACGAGGTAACCCACATCCCAAATTGTCTCCCTTAACATTCTGGCGGGAATTTTAGTAAATACAAGTGACTGACATTCATTTAGTAATACAAATGAAACTAAACATTGCAAAACCTTCGCGAAGTATTTTACAAGTCATTGCAGTCTCTATGACAGTGAAACCAAGCCTACAGTTATTTAACATATTATACAACTTATTTTTATATGCCCCATTTCATTTTCTCATACAAATCTTATTATGTACATATATCAGTATTATAAGAAGCATATAACTGTACTTATAAGAGAGAAAGAGAGAGAGAGAGAAAAAAAAAGAAAAGGAAGAGAGTAGAGAAAAAAAAGAAAGAGTGAGAGAGAAGAAAGAAAAAATGGAAGCTACAAAGAGTATCTACAAAGAAATATTACTTGCTGTTTGTATTAATAAAGTTAAACATGAAACATATTACTTACAACTATTTTAGTTCTAATTATTTGCAATTATATCATGACATATTATTTGTAATCATGTATAAGCAATAAAGTCATGATATAATATTTAGCAACAGTGTTTAAACAGCATATATAGTTTTAAAGAACTAATAAGTTATTATTTCACTTTTTCCATATTTTACATCATACTTCTCTCCTTGCCCGCCCCCACCCCTCACTAAATGCATAGTTTATAAAGAATGCCATTATTTAAAACAAGAAGAGAAAGAAAATGTTTTAAATTACTAACCTTAGGTCTCTTTATCACAAAGAGAAACAAGTTGATTGATAGCATGTTATTTGTTCCTCAGAGAGTTTGACTATTTATGAAACAAAAACAGTTCTTTGCACACAGAAAAATAACTTTGAATAAATCTTTAAAATATTTGTGGCTTTCTGGAGATGCAGTAACTGTATTTGAAGAGATTAAGATAGAAGGAAAGAAAAAAAATATATAGAACATGTCATTTGTTTTTTAGTCTTTTTTGCTTCTCTGAAGTCTTCCAAGAAGTTCCTGTTGCCATCCTCTTTAATGAAGGACTTGCCCATTCCATATCTTCTATTTTATCTAATATCTTATTTTTTTAATATACAGCAAAGCAGAGTCCAAGTCTTCAAAAATTTAGGGCCATCAGGTAAAAAGATTTTTAGTTTGGCAGGAAATAAAAGGT
Organism: Protopterus annectens; assembly: GCF_019279795.1. NCBI lineage: Eukaryota > Metazoa > Chordata > Ceratodontiformes > Protopteridae > Protopterus > Protopterus annectens. The sequence continues at coordinate 1,134,678,094 of NC_056735.1, read as the reverse complement.
AAGTTTTGAACTGTGCTTTCTTAAGCTCTCATTAATGGCAAAAAAACTTTTCTTTTAGTTATTACCAAGGAAGAATAGTCATTGTCAAAACGCACAGTTGCCTCATTAATTTTAATAGGTGCTTTAGCCCATGCAGATTTTAATACCATCTCCTTGTCATAAGATGATAAAAATCTTACTATAACTGATCTAGGATACTTTTTGTTAGAGTTAAAATTAGATAAGGACCTATGGGCTCTTTCAATACCAAAAGAAAATGCTTCTGACAAGTCTAAAGTTTTAGGAAGCCAAGTATTTAAAAAGGAAGTAATGTTGTTACCTTCTATATTTTCTGGCAGTCCAAAAATCCTAGTATTATTAAGGCCTAGATCTGTTTTCCAGGTCATCAAGTTTGGATTGTAGGTGTGTGTTATGCTTCAGCAAAAACTCAATGTTAATTTCTTCTTCCTGGATTCTGTTCTCCATATCATTAACAGTCTCTTCTATGCCTGTAATCTGAGCCTTCTGTTGTTGCAAGTCTTGATGTAACAAATCCATTTGTTTTGTAGTTTTTCTATGAAGTTATCAATTTTAGTATCCAGTTTGTCCATTTTGGTTGTTAGTTGCTGAATAGTAGATATCAGAGACTGAAGCTCTTTCTTGATGCTGGAATCCTGACTGTTTGCCTTACTGGAAATCATTTTGAACAGAGGTGATGAAAGAGAAATTTCCAAGATGATTTCTGACAGGAAAATTATTGAAATTTTCTTTCTTTTTTAGATATTATTCAAGAAACTGATATTCCAAATGTATTTAGAAAGAAAATTATTTCATTAGTTGATTTTTAAAGTAATTATTCCCTGTCAGTGCAGTTAAGTTGGTGGAGCTGAAGAAATCTGCTGCTATCCTGTGTTCATCCTTGGCCACGCCCCCCTGGCCTGCCACTTCTGAAGGCGTCTTCAGGCCTTCCACCTTCTCTATTAAATCCTTCATTAAATCTAAAGCTGCCATGAAAACTAAAAAACAGGGTCCTCAGACCTCCTCTCAAGGCCCCATGCCTAAAAAGCAGATGCTTAAAATGGCTGAGGATTTGATAACTCTCATCAGGGGTTCTCTACCCCCCTCTGACAAAAGACCCAGATTGGAGGAAGACTACCCTTCCTCAGACCAGGCTTCTATTACCTCAGACCATTCTGAGGATCAGGATTATGCCTATTCCCCTTTTGAAGACTCTGATGCAGAGGAGTCTATTCCCTCAGTCTCCCCCCCCTGAGGACTTCACTTTTGGGGAAACCCTGCATACATTGAGGGAACACTTTCACTGGGAAGGCCAAGATTACTCAGATTGCAAGAAAAGGCTCAGGGAATTTCTTCTGCTCCCCCAGCATAGGCCTCTGGCTGTCCCTCCTGTTTTAGATATATTGGATGATGTGTATACAGAAGCCAGCCTTAATCCAGATTCTTTGCCTCCAGCTCCTGTTAAACCAGACAGGTATTACTGGGTTCCTGATTCCCACCAGTTCCTATATAAAAGCCATACTGCTGACCCAGAAACAATTTCACAGGGTCCCAAGGGAATAAAGGCCTCTACTGCTAAAAACCCTTTACCTTCAGAGAGAGATTCCAGAGCATTAGAAAGGTGGGGGAAAAAGGTGTATACATCTGCCACTTTAACCATGAGGGCATTAAACTGTCAATTTCATATGTTAAAGTACTAACAGCTTTTGTTATCTCAGATGAAAAGCAAAATGACACAAACAGAACAACCAGATTTGAAAGAGTTGCAGGATTTGTTGCATGGAGCAGAGCAAGTGGGTAAACATACCCTGCAGTGTGGTTTTGATGCTTTAGAGACCTCATGTAGAGCTGCTGTCACGGGGTCTGTTATACGTTGACATGCTTGGCTCAAAGAGCATACCTTACCAGATCATGTCAAAGCAAAGTTACTAGATGCACCACTTCAAAAAGATGTATTGTTTGGTGTTAAAGCTGAGGAGGTACTAAAGAAAATGGAGGAAAAAGTGAAATCTATGCAAACAGTGAAAGATTTCTTGCAAGGTACAACCTCCATGCTTCAGCAGAAACTGGCCTTCAAAAAATTGGTCCTTTCCAGCCACGGACAGACCTCAAAGGGGCAGACACAGATGCCCAAGGGGTAGAGGACAACCTCAAGGATCTTACAGAGCTAGACAGTGGCAAGCACCAGCCCCAAGAGATGGAGAAGATAGATCACAGTCATTTAGAAAACAGACACAATGACTTCCCTCTATGCCTGCCAAACAAAGCTTTAATGGCAGCACCTTTGGGTGGAAAACTGGCATTATTTTCAAAAAACTGGCACATTGTGACAAAAGACAAATGGATTCTGGACATTATAGACAGAGAGTACAGGTTCCACTTTCACACCCTTCCAAAAATGAGAGGCTTGCCAAACCTGCCACAAAATCAAAGGGCAGAGGCACAAAGACAAATTTCCGCTCTCATGGATATGAAAGCGATTCAAGAGTTACCTGCAAAAGAGCAATGTCAAGGTTTTTATTCCAGACTATTCCTAGTACCAAGGAAAGACAAAGATTGGAGACCCATCTTAGACCTATCCATCCTAAACACATATCTACAGGTGCCAAAATTCAAGATGCTCACTTTACAGCAGCTTCTTCCCATGCTGGGCAAGGAGTCTTGGCTGGTAACACTGGACCTCAAGGAGGTATACCTGCATGTCCCTATCAGACAAGATTGCAGAAGATACCTCAGATTTCTTGCAGGTTCAACCCATTACCAATTCTCTGCATTGCCCTTTGGCTTATCTACTGCACACAGAGTGTTTATGAAATGCCTGGCATCAGTAATTGCCTTCTGCAGACAGCAAGGAATACAAACCTACCCATATCTGGATGACTGCCTGATCCAAGCGGACAGCAAGGACATTCTATTGCAGCATCTGGCGTTTGTAATAAAACTGTTAAACTACCTGGGATACACAGTGAACAAAAAGAAATCAAAACTAATACCTTCTCAACAGATAATTTTCCTGGGTGCCAGTTTAAATACAACCACCCAGATGGCCTACCTCACGCCAGACAAACAAGGGCAACTGTCTCAATACTTCAACAAAATGGCAAATTTCACCAGACTAACTGCAAGGAAAGTCCTGCAGGCTCTGGGATTCATGGCATCTTGCATCCTACTGATACCATGTGCAAAGCTGCATATGAGGAAACTACAATGGTACCTAAAAAACTTATGGTCTCAACACAGCCACAGCTTGGAAACAGTTATACCACTCATTCCATGCCTTCAAAAGGAATTTTTGTGGTGGGCTCAAGCATGCCAAATAAACTCAGGTCTCCCTTTCTGTGTACCTCAAGCAACTCAAATCATCACAACGGACACCTCAGACTACGCCTGGGGAGCACACATGGCAGATCAGTGCATTCAGGGAAAATGGTCCCAAAAAGGGAAGCACCTACACATCAACCAAAAGGAGATGCTAGCTGTGCAAAATGCTCTTATGACCTTCAGAGACCTACTGCATCCAGGCCAGCTATTGATAAGGACAGACAACACCACAGTCATGTGGTACATAAACAAACAGGGGGGAACTCATTCATACCCCCTGTGCAGGCAAGCCATGACCCTATGGAACACAGCACTGCAATTACAAATTCAACTACAGGCACAATTCCTGCCAGGGAAGGAAAACACACTGGGAGACAACTTAAGCAGAAATATGACAGACCCACACGAATGGAAGTTGCATCCTCAAGTCTTCTCAAAGATAACTCAGGCATGGGGACAGCCAGACATAGATCTATTTGCTACCCACAGAAATTACCAGTTGAAAACATTTTGTTCAAGGACCTATCATCCACAGGCCTGGAAAGTGGACGCACTCTTTCAATTGGACAACATTGACAGTCTATGCCTTCCCGCCTCTTCCTCTACTGACCAAAGTTCTATTAAAAGCCAGAGCAGAGAGACCACAGATGATTCTCATTGCTCCAGACTGGCCACAACAACACTGGTATCCTCTCCTAAAGAGCCTGACATACTCCCCACCATGGATCCTACCTCTAGTCCCTCTTCTGTTGTCCCAGCACAACTACAAAACCCTTCACAGCCAGCTCAAAACCCTAAATCTAGCTGCATGGAGAATTCCTTAATTTCCCAACAGACTCTCCTCTCCAAGGAGGTGCAGGATGTCATCTTGGAGGTCAGAAGACCCTCTACTAGAAAAGCCTACTCCGCCAAATGGAAACGATTTTGTTCCTGGAATCAAGAAAAGGGCCAGAATCCTTGGGTAATAAATATACCTCAAATTTTACAGTACCTAGCTGAGATGTTAAACAGTGGCTTTTCCTTCTCCTCCATCAAGATCCACGCTTCAGCCATTTCTGCACAATACAATACAGATCCTCCTTTATTCTCACATCCTCTATTAAGGCAGTTCCTCAGAGGGCAAAAATATAAAACCCCGAAACCACCAGTCCCAGCTTGGGACCTCAACTTCATATTGAAAGCTGACCCTGCCTCCCTTTGAACCGCTTCTTCAACAGAGCTACAATACTTGTCATGGAAAACAGCCTTCCTTCTGGCTATTACCTCAGCATGCAGGGTTTCGGAACTACAGGCCCTCATGGCTGTGCAACCATTCAACATTTTCCATCAGGACAGAGTTTCCTTACGAACCAACCCTACCTTCATGCCAAAGGTAGTATCCAGTGTAGCTTTGAATCAGACTATTCATTTACCTACCTTTTATCCAAATCCACAGAACAAAGGGGAGAGACTACTACATTCCTTGGACATTCACAGACAACTTCGTTATTACTTAGACAGAACAAAGCCATTCAGGAAATCTAAGCAGCTGTTTGTGCCGTATGCTACAGGTGCTCAAGGAAAGGCTATTTCCAAAGAGACAATTTCAAAATGGATAGCCCACTGCATACGCTTTTGTTATTCATTTCATGGAAAATCTGTGCCTGTATACATCAGATCCCACTCCACCAGGGCTACAGCTACCTCTGCAGCTTTCCTCAGGGGGGTCCCTACCAAGGACATTTTGGAAGCAGCTACTTGGAGTTCAGTGCACACTTTCTCCAAGCACTACCACCTTCCACTATACTCAAAATCTAGAGCGGGCTTTGCCACAGCAGTCCTGCAGGGCATCCTCGCCCCTCCAAGTTCCACTTAGTGCCTACCACCCTTCCTTAGCTTTGGGATTCTACCCATCTGTAATGACTGCAGCTGTATGCACGATGGGACATAGTACAGTTTTGTACCTACCATAAATGTAGATGTTCGTGTGCTCATACAGCTGCAGTCCAGGTTACCCTCCCTCCATCCCCTCTTAGGACAGGGCTTATGACAAACACCTTTATCATACAACCTATTTGGGGTATTCTTTGATGGTGTATCTGCTTGCAACTACTGATGTTCTTCGTTTTCCATTGCTGCAGTCCTGACTATTGGGGGTATAGTCCGCGTCCAGTCGGCCCGAATACCAGAGTATAAGGCTGACGTCGGTCAGGGCGCATTAGACTGACGTCAGTACGTCAGGGTACTAATGCGCATGACCGACGTCATATCCTCAGTCTTTTTTGCCGCATGGTCCGATGCAGAAGCAGTTTTGCGAGTGCAGGTTGGCGTTCTGAAATATTTCAAACCGGAGTTTCAGACCTAAACAGAGTTGGCTAAGTACTGCTAGAACATTTTGGTTTTTCTTGCCTCAGTATTTTACCGGATGTCAGAAAAGTGAATAACTGTATTTCTTGTGGGAAACAGATACCTCATAGGGATTACCATACCTTGTGTATACCTTGTTTAGGGCCTGAGCACGACGTTGTTGGTTGCCGCTCTTGTGCTAGGTTTAACAAACGCACTATTAAGAGGAGGTTAGACTGTGCCAGGTTAGTGTTTGGGAAGCTGTAATTATAAAATGCCGCCGGATGCTCCGCCCGCCTCCAAGAAGCGCAAGGACAAAACAGCGAAGCCTAGGGTTGATGAACCGGCAGTCCCGGACGTCGGTTCTTTAGAAGGCTCAGTGGAGCCAGAGGTTTTGCCAGGAGTTTCCATGGAGTCCCAGGCAGAAACTTTACTATTACAGGATGTGCCTTCTCAGGAGGTAGGCCAGGCTGAGGGGCTTCTCAGGTGACTGTTCTTCCCTCTCTTCCCAAGGTTGTTAGAGCCTCTCCTTCTGTTGCCAAAACTTCTTTGAGGGGTAGGCCTAGTTCAGCTTCAGTGGGGGCTTCTCCTAGCATTTCGGGTTCTGTACCTAAGAAACATATGCTTAAAATGGCAGAAGATTTGATTACTATGATTAGAGGTTCTATGCCCCCGCCTGATAAGAGGCCTAGGGTGGAACCGAAGTTTGATAGTTTTGAACAGTGTTCAGAGGCTTCAGAATCTTCTGTGGAAGATATGCAGGAGTATCCTACTTATTCTGATTCGGATGTGGATGATTCCACTCCTACAGCTTCTCCGCCTGAGGATTTCTCATTTTCAGAGACTCTGCATTCCATGAGGGAGCACTTTAAATGGGAAGGCCAGGATTACTCTGATTCCAGGAAAAGGCTTAGGGAATTCTTCTGCTCCCCAGCATAGGCCTTTAGCTATTCCTCCTGTTTTAGATATATTGGAAGATGTTTACACAGAAGCCAGCCTAAATCCAGACTCTTTGCCTCCTGCTCCTGTTAAGCCAGATAGGTATTATAGGGTTCTTGATTTCCATAAGTATTTGTATAAGAGTCCTAGGGCTGACCCAGAAACTATTTCACAGGGCCTAAAGGAATAAAGGCTTCTACTGGTTAAAAACCCTGTTCCCACTGAGAGAGATTCCAGAGCATTAGATAGGTGGGGAAAGAAGGTGTATACTTCTTCCACTTTAGCCATGAGGGCATTAAACTGTCAATTTCACATGCTAAAGTATCAGAATTTTCTCCTTTCACAATTGAAATCTAAGGTGACACAAACAGAACAACCAGATTTGAAAGAGTTGCAGGATTTGTTGCATGTGTCAGAACAAGTGGGTAAACATACTTTGCAGTGTGGTTTTGATGCTTTAGAGGCCTCATGTAGAGCTGCTGTCACGGGGTCTGTTCTTCGCAGGCATGCCTGGCTGAAGGAGCAAACCTTAGCAGATCATGTCAAAGCAAAGTTTTTAGATGCACCACTTCAAAAGATGTATTGTTTGGTGTTAAAGCTGAGGAGGTACTAAAGAAAATGGAGGAAAAGCTAAATCTATGCAAACAGTGAAAGATTTCTTGCAGGTACAACCTCCACGCTTTAGCAGAAACTGGCCTTCAAAAATTGGTCCTTTCCAGCTTATGACAGACCTCTAGGGGTAGGTCTAGACGCCAAGGGTAGAGGACAACCTCAAGGATCTTACAGAGCTAGACAGTGGCAAGCACCAGCCCCAAGAGGTGGAGAAGATAGATCACAGTCATTTAGAAAACAGACCCAATGACTTCCCTTTTCAGCTGCCAAACAAAGCTTTAATGGCAGCACCTTTGGGAGGAAAACTGTCTCTTTTCAAAAAAATTGGCACATTGTTACAAAAGACAAATGGATTCTGGACATTATAGACAGAGGTTACAGGTTCCACTTTCACAATGCCCCTTCCAAAATGAGAGGCATGCCAAACCTCCTCCACAAAATCAAAGGGCAGAGGCTCACAAGACAAATTTCTCAGTTACTCATGGATATGAAAGCCATTCAAGAGTCCCTGTATCAGAAAGGGGCCAAGGTTTTATTCCAGACTATTCCTAGTACCAAGGAAAGGGAAAGATTGGAGACCAATCTTAGACCTATCCATCCTAAACACATATCTGGACAGGTGCCAAAGTTCAAGATGTTCACTTTACAACAGCTTTTACCCATGCTGGGCAAGGAGTCACTGGATGGTAACACTGGATCTCAAGGAGGCATACCTTCATGTCCCTATCAGACAAGTTGCAGAAGATACCTCAGATTTCTTGCTGGTTCAATTCTCATTACCAGTTCTCTGCATTGCCCTTTGGCTTATCTACTGTGCCCAGAGTATTCACAAATGCCTGGCATCAGTGATAGCTTACTGCAGGCAACAAGGAATTCAAATCTACCCATATCTGGACGACTGCCTGATCCAAGCGGACAGCAAGGACATTCTATTGCAGCATCTGGAATATGTAATAAAACTGTTAAGATACCTAGGATACACAGTGAACAAAATAAAGTCAAAACTAATACCTTCTCAACAGATAATTTTCCTGGGTGCCAGCTTAAATACAACCACCCAGATGGCCTTTTCACCCCAGACAAACAAGGGCAACTGTCTCAATACTTCAACAAAATGGCAACTTTCATCAGACCGTGCTAACTGCAAGGACAGTCCTTCAGGCTCTGGGATTCATGGCATCTTGCATCCTACTGCTACCCAATGCAAAGCTGCATATGAGGAAACTACAATGGTACCTAAAAATGTATGGTCTCAACACAGCCAGGATTTGGAAACAATTATACCACTCATTCCATGCCTTCAAAAGGAATTTTGTGGTGGGCTCAAGCATGTCAAAGAAACAAGGGTCTCCTTTCTGTGACCCTCCAGAGGCAAGTCAAATCATCACGACAGATGCCTCAGACATTGCTTGGGGAGCTCATCTAAATGGAAGATCAGTGCATTCAAGACAAGTGGTCCCAGACTACAGCATCTACATATCAACATGAAGGAGATGCTAGCAGTCCAGTTTGCATTAATGACCTTCAGAGACCTACTGCATCCAGGCCAGCTGTTGATAAGGACAGACAACACCACAGTCATGTGGTACATAAACAAACAAGGGGAACACATTCTTATCCTCTGTGCAGGCAAGCAATGACCCTATGGAACACAGCACTGAAATTACAAATTCAACTACAGGCACAATTCCTGCCAGGAGGAAAACACACTGGCAGACAACTTAAGCAGAAAAATGACAGATCCCCACAAATGGAAACTGCATCCTCAAGTCTTTCAAAGATAACTCAGGCATGGGGACAGCCAGACATAGATCTGTTTGCTACCCACAGAAATTACCAGTTGAAAAAGTTTTGTTCAAAGACCTATCATCACACAGCTTGGAAAGTGGATGCTCTGTCTTTCAATTGGATAACATTGACATGTGTATGCCTTTCCACCTCTTCCTCTACTTCCAAAGGTACTATTAAAGGTCAGAGCAGACAGGCCAAGGATGATTCTCATTGCTCCAGACTGGCCACGACAACACTGGTATCCTCTACTAAGAGCCTGACACAAGCCTCCATGGATCCTACCTCTGATTCCTCTTCTGTTGTCCCAGCAGGACGGTCATCTGCTCAAACCCTGTCAGCCAGCTCAAAACTCTAAATCTAGCTGCATGGCATATTCTGTGTTGAAACACAGCAGGTCTCAACTTCCTCAAGGAGGTGCAGGATGTCATCTTGGAAGCTAGAAGACCTAGTACTAGAAAAGCCTACTCAGAAAATGGAAGAGATTTTTATTTTGGAATCAAGAAAAGAATTTGGCCAGATTTCTTGGGTAATAAATATACCTCAAATTTTACAGTACCTAGCTGAGATGTTAAACAGTGGTTTGTCCTTATCCTCCATCAAGATTCATGCTGCAGCCATTTCTGCACAATACAATACAGATCCACCTTTATTCTCACATCCTCTATTCAAGCAGTTCCTCAGAGGGGCAAAGAATATAAAACCCCAAGAGCTCCTAGTCCCAGCTTGGGACCTCAACTTTGTATTGGAAAAGCTGACCCTGCCTCCTTTTGAGCCTGCAGCTTCAACAGAGCTACAATACTTGTCATGGAAGACTGCTTTCCTTCTGGCTATTACTTCTGCAAGAAGGGTGTCTGAACTACAGGCCCTCATGGCTGTGCAACCATTCATCATTTTCCATCAGGATAGAGTATCATTACGAACCAACCCTACCTTCATGCCAAAGGTGGTATCCAGTGTGGCTTTGAATCAGACTATTCATTTACCTACCTTTTATGCAAATCCACAGAACAAAGGGGAAAAGATTTTGCACACTTTAGATGTACACAGACAATTGTTATTACTTAAGCAGAACAAAGCCATTCAGGAAATCTGAGCAGCTCTTTGTGTCCTATGCTTTGAGTTCTCAAGGAAAGGCTATGTCAAAACAGACTATTTCAAAATGGATAGCCCACTGCATACGCATTTTGTTATTCCCATCATGGAAAAGATGTGCCTGTATACATCAGATCTCACTCCACCAGGGCTACAGCTACCTCTGCAGCTTTCCTCAGGGGGTGGCAACTAAGGACATTTTGGAAGCAGCTACTTGGAGTTCAGTGCACACTTTCTCCAAGCACTACCACCTTCCACTATACTCAAAGTCTAGAGCTGGCTTTGCCACAGCAGTCCTGCAAGGCATGTTGTCCAAGTTCCACTTCTTTAGATTTGCCAGCCACCCTTCCTCTGCTTTGGGATTCTACCCATCTGTAGGACTGCAGCTGTATGGACGATGAACATAGTACAGTTTTGTACCTACCATAAATGTAGATGTTCGAGTGCTCATACAGCTGCAGTCCAATTACCTCCCTCCATCCCTCTGTGTTTAGGACAGGCCTTGTGACAAACACCTTTATCATACAACCTATTTGGGGTACATGTTTTTGGTGCAGGTATTTTGGGACTTGCTTTTTAGGGTCTTCTGACATCTGGGGCAAGAAGACTGGAGGATATGCCGCCGGTCATGCCTCGTAGTACCCTGGCGTGATGGCCGCACGTCCGCGCGACTGAACCCCCAGCCTTATACTCGGTATTCGGGCCGACTGGACGCGGACTATACCCCCAATAGTCAGGACTGCAGCAATGGAATCCTCGAACATCTACATTTATGGTAGGTACAAAACTGTACTTTTTTGATTGATCTACATTGCATGTTTGCATAATATTATGTTTTGCCTTCCTTCTGGGGGCACCTGACATCTGGGGCAAGAAAAACTGAAGAAAATGGTGTCGGCTGCCTCTTTTATACCCCTGCCGCACTGACGTCAGGGAAGAAGTGACGACAACCAATGCCGGACCTAGACTTTGGAATTCGGCCAACCGAGGACCCGCCTGACGGCAGGATAACCCATCTGTAATGACTGCAGCTGTATGAGCACTCGAACATCTACATTTATGGTAGGTACAAAACTGTACTTTCTAGCTCCTCCCTGTTCCATGATGCCCTGCTGCCCTATAACCCCCATATGAAGTTTGCTAACATATTCCTAAAGGCTACTCTTACAAAGGTGGAAGGAAACCACTCCAACTTCCTCCAAGATTGAAACAAGGTAGGGGGATGGCGGTTGGGAAATGTGATGAATGATGACATAGGGTAACACAGACACCAAGTTATGGTAAGTACATAACTCTTTGTCTAATGTTATCCATGTCATCATTCATCACTGTAGGGTCAGAGTCCCCTGCTACCATTATCCTGGGAGGCCTCAAGGAAGGACATTCCAGAGCACTGTGGAGCCAAAGGACACCCTGCTCCTAGAAATCAAATCCAGCTTGTAATGAGATATAAAGGTGTGAGGATTAGACCAAATGGCAGCAGCACAAATGTCATCAATAGAAAGCCTTGCTACAAAGGCTGAAGAAGTTGCTACAGACCTAGTAGAATGAGCCCTGACATTTCCTGGAACCTCAAGTTTTTTAAGGTCATAGACCATAGCGATGCTGCTAGATATCCATTTAGAAGTAGTGACCTTCAAAACTGGAAGGATGCATCTGTTAGAGGAAAAGGGCACAAAAAGTTGTTCTGACTTACGAAAGCCTTTAGTCCTAGAATCATAGCTGTTGGTGAACGTCCAAGGTATGCTGACCTCTGCACCTCTATGCCTTCCACAAGACTGTACATGTTAAACTACTGCAGCCTTTTTTTACAAGATTTCTGGTGAATACAGTTTATTTTGTTGTTTTTGATGACTGGTGAAGTCCATGTTATCATTCTGTCTGCCATTTTCTTTAAAGCCTCTGTCTTGTTTATATCCTGGTAGAAATCAGTCTACAGGGCAACACACAGCACAACCCTGGTGTCAGGAGGTTGTTTATAAAGAAGAATATTTTCTAAAGGGAATGTCTGTTCCTGTATACGCCAGTACCTGGCCTCCTTAAATTTTTCTGCTATGTCATAGTGGTATGACAACCCCCGGTCCCTTTCTACTTTCATTATTACTGTTGTGTCTGATATAGTTGTGTAACCATTTCATGTTTGTGCTTTCTCAATACCATAATTTTTATTTTTTACTCTTGAGTTTGGGCTACCATACTTTGACAGTTCATCCAGTACTGCTAAGTCCATATTTATTCTCTTTGCAGATTTGTGTGTCAGTCCTTTGAATGTTTTTCCATTATCAACAAACTGTATGCTTTTCCTTACAGACCTCCTAAAGTGCTGTTGCCCCAGTTCTGACTTCTGTGTTATCCTGCTGGTGACCATCCTTTCATCTGAGTGGGTTCTTGTCTACTCTGACCCTCTGTGTGTTTTTGTCTAGCTAGTATTACCACGTCAGCACCCGCTGCAGGGTTCCGTAGTTGGTTTTCTAGTTTTTTTCTTGAGATACTGAGTTATATGTCATACTAAAACTGTAAGGTGACCACACTTGCATTCTTTGTAAGCCACGAGAGTCTGCAGTAGGCCACTAAACTCTAAACTTGCCTGATTATGAAACTAAATTTAAGTCACGATAACCACCATGTCTGTTTTGTTCCACACTTGAGAGTCCTGGGATAATTTGCATAAATTGACCCCTGCTGGAGGTATTTGTTATTTATGTGTTCATTTATCCTATTCAACAAGCTTTTATCATATTGTTTCAGATGCTGTTACCTACAGTAGACCTTTAGCCAGTTGTGCAGTGTGCTTTTATAAGAATATTAATGCTCAGCTGTCCATAAAGGAGATTTTGTTATATAGCCTACCAGTTTACATTTATCTTATTAGAAATGGTTCAGCATTTCAACTTCAACTGTAGACTTTTGTTTCTGTAATTGCAAAGCAGCTTCCACAATGGCCCTAGCCCATCCCTTGCTTACTGCCTCCTAAGGGGAAGTAGTGGTGTAAAAACGATGAGAAGTACATGCAATGTGAAACGAAGTGTGACATAACGTCATTAGTGTCTGGTTTTGTTCGCTTTCTTCTTTTCTTATTACATTGACAGAATGGAGGGAGACCACTGCCTGAGCTCTTTCTCAGAGATTCAGCAGTGTCAAGATAGATGGTTAGAGACAGTGAGCAGGTCAGCAGGTACCCATATCTTCAATGTCAGATAACAATTATATGCATAGTATATTTATAGAAGCTAGAAATCTTTTTAACAACAATTAGCAAAGAAAAGGTATGGAGGCTGGAGTCAATAAGTAGTCTATTAACAGTGCTAACAGCAGCAGAGGTTAGGGATTAAGTGTTGTATGAAGACTGCGGGCAGCCTCGCCTCTTTCTCAGCTTGTCCTTATTAATGAAACAGAGAACAGTGGTGATCTGCCAGGTCTTTCTACTTGAGCTGAGGTGGGGGATGGATTGCTTTTGTGATCCAGGGATAAAATGCATAATTTCTGCTCTTTCCTTATTTCACAAAAGAAGACTGCTGTTCATTAGACTAGATGCTCTTTACTTAAACAAGGCACTGTTTGAATAGAACTGTTTAAATATCTTTGCCCTTTCAAGTGTTGCTTCCTTAATGAAATGAAAAACATCCTGTGCTTTTGTACATAAACATGGATTTTTGTTAGTGATTCTTCACTAGAGGGGAAATGTTCTGTAGGTATACTGCCTTTTAAATGATCTGAAGATGTTAGCTGATCCAGAGAGGAGCATCCCTGACTTTTTTTTCTTCTCTGTAACAGTCGTAGTCCGAATTTCCCTCTTGTTATTAAGGCAGCAGTTTAAAAAACATTGTGATCCTCAGGGAAGGAATATAAAAAACAGAGCAATGTGATATATTAACAAAATACAGTTGGGTAGAAAGCATAAATTGTAGGTGGAAGGCATAAATTACCTCACAGTTTGTTATATGTTTAAGTCATTTTACTTGCTGTATGAGGGATATGCTAATCTTATTTGGGAGCAGTTCTGATATCATAGGGTGTCTCAAGATGTAAGATGTGTAATAGTAATAAACTTGAAAATAGTATTTTAAAATGTAATTTAATTTATACTAATTGGTGGTGCTGCAGTAGCGCTGTCGCCTCACAGTAAGACGCTGTCCGGTTCGACTCTCAGCTAGAGCGTCTTCTGCGTGGAGACATGCGTGAATGGGCGTACCTTCGTTGAAGGTTGTGCGTTAGGGCTGGCAACTCAGCACGTAAAAATCAACTGCCAATCATTAGCGGACTGGAGTTCCGCTGTGGTGACCCCTAACCGGGAAAAGCCGAAAGACACAACAACATGTATTAAAAGGTGGCATTTCATTTCAAAGCAAGCAAATGGCAAAGAGCTTTAGAACAGAAGTAGTAAGTTAAGTGAGAGAGCACCAGCACGTTTGAAGTCCAGTTGGTATTTCAGTAATAACCACACTTTCAGTTCTGGATCTATGATAGTTTTGTAGAAATGTTGATTGAATGCATTTTTTACTGATTTGTTGACTGAGTAAACCCAATGGACACAGTTGTCCCTTTTCCGGGGTGAGCTGGGAACATTGGTTAAATGACTTGCTGAGAATCACTTAGACAAATAAGGTGGAAGGAATCAAACACTGTACTCGTGACACACAGATCAGCTCATTAAAAGCTCAGAGCTTTAGTCCTCTGTGTTAATGGTCAAGAAATACTTTAATGAAATTGTGCAGCTGTACAGTGCCAGAATCTGCCCATACCTGTCCAAGTATAGATTTCTGAATTCCTGCTGTTATCAGCTCCAGTTTTACTACAGCACAGGGTAAGAAAAAAAAATGATGGACCATTCAGAAGAAATTACATTTTCTGTAAACTAAATGCCAGTTCACCCAGTTGACTGACAAAGAATTATACAGCTCCAAAGTAATTAAAAAGATGAGTTTTTTACTGGCATTGTGGTGATGAGTCAAGTATAAATCCAGCACAAATAATGTCCTATTGTTTCTAGGTAAGGTATAATTTTTATAATTTGCATATTAGCAAAGAACATTTTTGTGCATATGTTTTCTCCCCTCAAATTCTTCTGAAAACTAAGGTCTTTCCAGTCGCTTGTGACCCCTGGTCACATCCCTTTCCTACAGTCCTGGATATCCATCTTCACCTGTGTGGTCCCTGATGTTCTTCGTGTTTCACTGTTGCAGTCATTACATTTGGGTAATCTGCTGGCAGGTTGCCCTCAGTCGGCCTGAATTCCAAAGTCTTGGGTCCTGCGTCAGTTGCTGTCTCCTCTTCCATGACATCAGGTCGTCAGGGGTATAAAACATGCAGCCGATGCCATTTTCTTTAATCTTTCTTTCCGCATGGTGCCCGAAGCAGAAGCATTTTGCAAGTGCCAGTCGGCCGATTACTGAAATATTCGAGTTTGAGTTTCAGAACCAAAGTCTTCACTAAAGCTAAGTACCCCGTTGGGGAAACTTTTTTCTTGCTCCATACCGATGTCAGAAAATGCTAATAATTGTATTACTTGGGGGAAGCAAATACCTCATAAGGATTTCCATTTATACTGTATTCCTTGCCTAGGCCCTGATCACAACATGCCTGGCTGTCGGTTTTGTGCTAGATTTAACCAACGCACTATTAAGCGTCAGTATATTTTTGCCTCAAAGTATTTTGGAAACAGATTTAACTACCCAGAAATTTCGTCGGATAGCAATCCGACTACCGGAGTGCATAAAAAATGGAAAGAAAAGGACAGAGAAAGGCAGTTGAGATCCAAAACCGATGACGAAGCTTCTCCTAAGCCAGTCTCCAGTTCGCCGGTACTCAGTGAGGCGCCTTCACAGCCCCTGATACCCGCTCGCTACCTTCGAGTCGCAGGCCTCTACCGACACCCATGTGGAGTCCGGCATGCCACAAGATACTCAAGGTATTGGACCGACGAATGTATCTCCCTCGGATGGGTCCGGAGCCACTGAGCAGGCACCGGCTTCTGAGGGTGTATTCAGACCTCAACATTTGTATATCAAACCGACGACAGCTGCAAAAACAAAGACAAAAGCAATTTCTAAAACTAAAAAAACGACACATGAGCCACGTGCACAGGCCACTATGCCTAAAAAACAGATGATTAAAATGGCAGAAGACCTTATTACCTGGATCAGGGGTACCCATCCCCCTCCAGATAAGAGGCCTAGGCAAGATACTGATTATGAATCTTCAGATCAGGTTTCTATTTCTTCTGATTCCTCTTCTAATCAGGAATTATCTATACCTCCCTATGAGGATTCTGATGCAGAGGAATCTATACCAGCTGCATCTCCTCCTGAGGATTATTCATTTGAAGAATCCTTCCATACTTTGAGGGAGCATTTTCACTGGGAGAGTCAAGATTTCTCAGAATCAAAAAAGAGGCTCAGGGATTTCCTCCTTCTCCCTCAGCACAGGCCTTTAGCCATTCCCCCTGTTTTAGACATTGTGGATGATGTGTTTTCGGAGTCAAGCTTGTCCCATGACTCCTTACCTCCGGCTCCCAGTAAGCCTGAAAGATATTACAGGGTCCCTGACTCACATATTTTTTTTATTTAGAAACCCTGCTGCTGATCCTGAAACTATTTCACAGGGTCCAAAGGGAGTTAAGGCCTCAACAGCAAAAAATCCTACCCCCTCTGACAGAGATTCAAGGGCACTGGACAGATGGGGAAAAAAGGTTTATACATCTGCAACCTTGGCAGTCAGGGCCTTAAACTGTTAGTTTCATATGCTTAAATATCAACAACATGTTATGGGATTGCTGAAACAGAAAATGATGTTGATTTCTGAATGTGCAGAAAATAAAGAATTGCAGGAATTATTGCATGCAGCTGAACAGGTTGGAAAGCATACTTTGCAAAGCGGTTTTGATTCTGTAGAGGCCTCCTGCAGGGCTGCAGTTACTGGATCTGTGATTAGGAGGCATGCCTGGCTAAAGGAACAAAATTTGCCTGATCATGTTAAAGCAAAATTGCTAGATGCACCTTTACAGCATGATACTCTGTTTGGTATTAAGGCAGAAGAGGTTTTAAAGAAAATGGAAGACAAAGCTAAGTCTATGCAAACTGTTAAAGACTTCTTACAAGTGCAGCCACCAAGATTCAGTAGACACTGGCCTACAAAAAAATGGCCCTTTCCTGTGTCAGACAGAGCTCAAAGGGGCAAATCCAGATGCCCAAAGGGTTTTAGATACCAGGTACAAGATTCATACAGGTCAAAGCAATGGGGCGCTTCTACCTCCAAATCTGGAGGAGATAAAGCGCAAACCTACAGAAAACAGTCCCAATGACTTCCCTCTGCCTGCACTAAGCACTTATCTTTTGGTAGCACCCTTAGGGGGGAAATTAGAACTTTTTGCTCAAAATTGGCAGTTGGTAACCCAGGACAAGTGGGTACTAAACATAGTATCACAGGGATACAGATTCCATTTCCACACTCTGCCATTGGCAAATGGTTGGTCAGATCTGCCAAAAAAATCAATGGGCAGAGACACAGAAACAGGTTACTTCCCTCATGGATATGGGGGCCATTCAGCCAGTACCAGAACAGGAAAAAGGACAAGGATTTTACTCAAGACTGTTCTTGGTACCCAGAAAGGACAAGGCCTGGCGGCCAATACTGGATTTATAGATTTTGAACACATACCTGGACATTCCAAAATTCAAAATGCTGACTTTGCAGCAGCTTCTGCCCATGCTGGGCAAGAATGCTTGGCTGGTGACATTAGACCTAAAAGAGGCATACCTGCATGTCCCAATAAGACAATCGTGCAGAAGATACCTCAGATTCAAGGCTGGCTTAATGCATTACCAATTCTCTGCACTGCCCTTTGGCTTATCTACTGTGCCCAGGGTCTTTACAGAGTGCCTGGCACCAGTAATTGCATTTTGCAGACAAAGAAGTATACAAGTATATCCTTACTTGGATGACTGTCTCATTCAAGCAGAGAACAAGGACATTCTTCGACACCTGGTGTTTGTGAAAAGGCTTCTAACATGCCTAGGGTACACAATATACGAACAGAAGTCACAACTGGTACCCTCTCAAAAGATAACATTCCTGGGTGCAAGCTTGAATACAACTGCCCAGATGGCTTACCTCACGCCAGACAAGCAAAGGCAACTGACTAATTACTTCAAACTGATGGCAACAAAAACCCAGTTATCTGCAAGACAAATTCTGCAGGCTTTGGGCTTCATGGCATCCTGCATCCTACTGATTCCATATGCAAGACTGCATATGAGGAAACTTCAATGGTACCTAAAAAGTTTATGGAGTCAACATTCTCACAGTCTGTAAACAATGATTCCTCTCATTCCCTGCCTACAACAGGAGTTTCTATGGTGGGCAAAGGCATGTCACCAGAACATGGGACGGGCCTTCACTCTACCTCCTGCCAGTCAAACCTTAACAACAGACGCATCAGATTAGGCCTGGGGGGCCCACATGGCAGGAAGATGCATACAGGGCATATGGACCCCAAACAAAATGCATCTACATATCAACCAGAAAGAGATGCTAGCTGTTCAAAATGCCCTAACAGCCTTCAAGGACTTACTTCATCCAGGACAACTACTGATAAAGACGGACAACACCACAGTCATGTGGTATATAAACAAGCAAGGGGGTACACACTCATACCCCCTTTGCAGATTAGCCATGGCACTCTGGGACACAGCTTTGACCTACCAAATACATTTTCAAGCTCAGTTCCTGCTAGGAAAGCAAAATACTCTGGCAGACGATTTAAGCAGAAACCTTATGGATCCTCACGAGTGGAAACTAAATCCACAAGTCTTCAGCATGATAACAGAGAAATGGGGGAGCCCAGACATAGATCTATTTGCCTCCCCTCAAAATTAACAATTGAAAAGATTCTGCACAAGGACTTACCACAGACAAGCATGGAAAGTGGATGCCCTATCCTTCAGTTGTAAAAACCTATCAGTTTACGCCTTTCCACCTCTGCCTCTTCTTCCCAAGGTCCTCCTAAAAGTCAGACAAGAGAAACCAAAGATGATAGTAATTGCCCCGGACTGGCCCCGCCAATACTGGTACCCAATCCTAAGGAACTTGTCTCAATACCCAGCTTGGACCTTACCTCAAAGACCTCAACTACTGTCCCAGCAAAACAATCAGATCCTGCACAGTCAACTCCAGACACTGAACCTGGTAGCATGGCTGATCATATAGTTATACAAACAACACCTGGCGGTGCTGCGGTAGTGTTGTCGCCTCACAGTAAGATGTTGTCCTGTTCGATTCTCAGCTAAAGCGTTTTCTGTGTGGAGATGTGCGTGAATGGGCGTACCTTCGTTGAAGATTGTGCGTCAGGGCTGGCAACTTGGCACATAAAAATCTACTGCCAATCATTAGCGGACCGGAGTTCCGCTGTGGTGACACCTAATCGGGAAAAGCCGAAAGACACAACAATATCTCAGTAAAACTGTGATGGATGCCATTTTGGAAGCCAGAAGGCCTAGTACTAGAAAATCTTATGCTGATAAATGGAACAGATTCTATGCTTGGAATCAAGCACAAGGAACTGATACAGCAGAACCAAATATTCCTCAGATATTACAATACTTAACTGAGATGCTTGACAAAGGCCTATCTTTCTCATCAATTAAAATCCATGCCTCTGCCATTTCAGCTCATTACAATACAGAGCCACCAATCTTTTCTCATACTTTACTAAAGCAGTATCTTAGAGGAGCCAAAAATTTAAGGCCTCCTAGAAGATCACCATTACCTGCATGGGACCTCAATTATGTGTTGGAAAAGCTCACCCTGCCACCATTTGAACCAGCTGCTACTGCTGATATAAAGTTCTTATCATGGAAAACAGCTCTGCTACTAGCAATTACTTCAGCAAGTAGAGTTTCAGAGCTACAGGCCCTCATGGCTGTAGAGCCTTTTTTTCATATTTTACCCAGACAGGGTGTCTCTGAGGACAAATCCTACTTTTATGCCTAAGGTGGTTTCCAGTTTGGCTGTTAACCAGACAACTCATCTGACAACCTTTTATCCAAATCCGCAGAACAAGGGGGAGAGAATTCTGCATTCCTTGGACATACACAGACAGCTAAGATTCTACTTGTGCAGGACTAAAGCTCTAAGAAAAACTGAGCAATTACTAGTGACATATGCTGCAGGATCAGAAGGAAAGGCTATTTCAAAGCAGGCAATGTCAAAGTGGATAAGCCACTGCATCCGTTTCTGCTACTTACACCATGGTAAATCTGTGCCCAAGGGCATTAGGTCTCATTCCACTAGAGCTGCAGCTACTTCAGCAGCATTTCTCAGAGGAGTACCAACCAAAGACATTCTAGAGGCTGCTACTTGGAGTTCTGTTCACACCTATACAAAGCATTATCATTTGCCTCTCTACTCTAAGTCCAGGGCAGGCTTTGCCACTGCAGTTCTGCAGGGCCTTATAGCCACACCTAATGCTGTTTAGCTCCAGCTTCCCAACCATAGCTTTGGGATTCTACCCAAATGTAATGACTGCAACAGTGAAACATGAAGAACATAGTACAGTTGTGTACACTTACCATAAATGTAGATGTTCGAGTGTATTCACTGTTGCAGTCCAGGTTACCCTCCCGCCATCCCCCTGTCATTCTGGAGTTTATCTTTCCTTCTCTATCTTCTACAACCTATGTGCTGTATTTGCTTGTAGATGAAGGTAATGTTTATATTGATGCATGTATAAATATACATATATATTTTTGCTACCTTTTTGGGGGCACCTGACTTCTGGGGCAAGAAATACTAAAGAAAATGGAGTCGGCTGCATGTTTTATACCCCTGACGACCTGACATCATGGAAGAGGAGACAGCAACCGACGTAGGACCCAAGACTTTGGAATTCAGGCTGACTAAGGGCAACCTGTCAGCAGATTACCCAAATGTAATGACTGCAACAGTGAATGCACTCGAACATCTACATTTATGGTAAGTGTACACAACTGTACTCTTTCAGTTTATGTCCCATATTTGGTTGGTGCAGTGAGGGGGTAAGGGTCAGTAATTGAGTAGCTGTGGTATATGAGGGCTGGTATTACTGCTGTGGACTGCGTGCAGTTCAGCCAGAGTGTAGTGTGCTCAGTGTATGGCGTTAAGAACAGGTCCATACCTCTGTACCTGTAGCCAACAGTACTATGCCACTGATGTTATTTTTGAGCCAAATATTGCATTCAGGGTATGCACAGACAACTCTGTAAAATAGTTTAAGCAATAAATGACTGACTATGTACAAGTTTTATCACAGGTTAGAAATTTTGGACAAGAGACTAAAGAAATGGTAACTTACAGCTGGGCCAAATTCTTTAAATGTTTGGTTCTCATAGGTGTACTGTTCATCTTGGTATTTAGGGAAAATGCACAAACCTATTAAGACTTGTGCAGTAAGCAAATGGCCTGTGTCTGTTTGCTAGACTTTTGAGACTGGAAGAACTACATGATTTGCAACATAGTATCACAAAACTAGTAACTGCTATCACCCACCCATTGGTGACATCCAGACAAAACCCAGCCTAAAGAAGGATTGTTGATCAAGTTATTTCTGTACAGTAGCCCAGCGTGAATGCATATGCCTTGTTATCGGTAACAGAATGCTCCACTGAAGCATGCCTTTTATGTCCTGAGCATTCACACTGTAGTACTGTCCTTTAAAAAGGTAGTAGAAAGTCAGCAAGAGGAGCACTTATTTTAAAGCAGTACATCTTATAGGTTCATAGGTAGGTACTAGGCTGTTGGCCCTAGGGCCTATATAAGCCTAGCCAGAAAGGTACCCTGGCTTTCGCCACCCAAGAAAATTATTTTCCAGTGCCCCTGTAGAGCAGAGCCACAGAAGTGATCCCCGGGTGAATTTCCTATTTCCCATCCAATCATCAAGATTTTTCTTGAAGAGTGCTAATGAGGAGCTCTGTTTGACATAGATAGGTAGTCTGTTCCAGAGTATGGGAAGTCTCTGGGACAGGAATCTATCCCTCCAGTATGTTTTGTTTATTGTGGTGACAAGGTTTAGGTCCCTACAGCGTGTAGCTCGGAGGGATTGGGATTTCTTTAAGTGGAGCATGTCCAACAACTCTGGGTTTGACATAGCTTTGTATGTTAGGCAGAGATCGCCTCTGAGTAGGCGATATGCAATGGAGTAAAGCTGGAGTTTTTTTAGATGGTCTGTGTAGGGCATCTGTTTGAGGCCAGTAATCCTCTTTGTGAGGTATTTCTGTGGCCTTTCCAGTTGTTGTAGCTGTCTTGTGAGGTACATACCAAAAGGGGTTTTGTACTCTATAATGGGTCTAATGAGTGATGAGTAGAGGGGAACAATGACCTCTTTTTTTCTGGATGAGGATCCTTTTGTGATGAGGTGTGCCACGTAGAAGGATTTCCTGACCACTGTGGTGATGTGATTTTCAAAGGAGAGACTACTGTCCACCTGTGTCCCAAGGTCTCTTATCACACTTTCAGTGTTAAGTAGACTACCACCTATGTGTTAGTTCATGGGTACAGAGTTTTTAACAAAGGGGATGACATTGCACTTTTTGGCATTGAGCTTCAGGCCATGGCTTTGACACCAGGCATCTGTCTCAGTGAGGCCCTTTTGTAGGATGTCCACATCGTTAGGAGTGTCAATTATGGCTCCTAGTTTGCAGTCATCTGCAAGCTTCGTTAGCCAAAGACCTTCTGTGGTAGCCTGTTCTTCAGAGAAGTAGATACCAAACAGGAGAGGACCCAGGACTGAACCCTGTGGTACTCCACTTGTCACTGGTCTAAAGTCGGATTTGGAGTCTGCTACTTTCACAGTGTAGGTTCTGTCCATGAGCCAGTTGGCAACCCATCTTTTGACATAGGGATTTATACCTAGTTTAGTGAGTTTTTCTATAATTCCAGAGTGGGGGATGGTGTTGAAAGCCTTGGCGAGAACTAGATAGGCTGTGTGAACCACCTTACCCTCATCTATGGCTTTGGTGACTGTTTTATCAGGTTTAGGAGACATGATCTGCCTTTTACAAACCCGAACTGAGTGGGGTCCAGAGTTTGGAGATTACCAATGTCTTTGTTTATGAGTTCCATGATGATACATTCCATAGCCTTGCAGACCAGGCTCGTCAGGCTAATGGGGCAGTAGTTCCCAGGGTGAATCGTGGCTCCCCCTTTGTGGAGTGGGATAGCCATCGTGGTGCGCCATTCAGTGGGCACAAAGCCTGAGGTGAGGCTATGATTGAACATGGTACTTAGGTGGGGTGCCAGCTCATTCTGTAGTTCATGTAGAATGCAGCATGGGATATTCTCAGGTCCCATGGATGCTGTGTTCTTGGCTTTGGAGAGTGTGTTCTTTGCCTGTGCAGCTGTGATTACAGGAACTTTGCATTCTTCCGGTATAGAAATGGGCCCTCTAGGGAGTGAGAGGGGGGTAAAGTTAGCACTGAACTTATCTGCCAGGATGTTGGCAATATCAGCTGGTTCTGTATATTTAGTGCCATTGTGCTGTAACTCAGAGCAGATCTGAGTGTTGCCATTGAGATTCTTGACATAGCTATAGAATGCTTTGTGGTTGTCTTTAGAGTCAGTGGCAATTTTGTTTTCGTAACTAGCTTTGGAGGATTTTATGAGGGATCTCAGCTTCTTACTGAGGCTGACCAGGGAGTTCCTCCAGTCATGGGATTTTACTCTTTTTTGCAACAGTTTCTTTATTCTGTTGTAGAGTTTGTTTATGGCAGAGGACCACCAGATTGGCTTCCTTTTTTTGGAGGGTAGCATCTTCGTTCTGTTAGGGATAACACGATCCATGCACTCGTATAAGTGCTTATAAAGTGCATTTGTGTAGGATTCAGCAGTCGTACCTCTATTGTCCATCTGCATGGGTGTCATGAAGTTTGCCAATTCTGTCTTAAGAAGTGTGAAGTTGGCTTTGGAGAAGCTTTTTATAGTAGTTTCCCTAATGGGGGTGGGATGTGGATGTCTAGGGTGATTAGCTTGTGGTCGAATTTGACCAATGAGGAATTGACCTCTGGTATGGAACACTGGTCACCCATGTTGGTAATGACCAGGTCTAGGATATTACTGCCCCTGGTGGAGGTGTGAATGAGTTGATCCAAGGCATTGGAATTTATGAATTCCAGAAAACGTTGAGCAAAAGAGTTGGTACATGAGTAGCTTTCCCAGTTAATGGTGAAGTAGTTGAAATTGCCCATTTTTAGCGTGTTGGGTTGTACTCTAATATTTTCCAGTGTATCAAGAAATGAGGAGTGGGAGTCCTGGGGCATGGTTGGGGGTCTGTAGCAAGCTACAATTTGGATTGCGGTCGTGCCCCGAGGTAGTTGCACTTGGATAATCTCGGATGCATTATGCTGTGCAACTAGCCTGGAGTTGTGGATATCCTTAATGAATGTGGACACGCCTCTGCCTTTAGTGCTTCAGTCCGGGTTAGGTGGCCAAAAGGTGTGGTATGAATTATAGCCTGGTAATGCAGGGGTGCTCTCTGGAGCTTTGAACCAGGTCTCTGTCACTGCACATATGTCGATGTTCTCCATTTTAAGGAGTGCCTCGAGTGAGTGCATTTTGAGGTTTAGACTTCTAGCATTGAGTAGCATTACCCTCAGATTTTGCTTGCTTATACCTGTTACGGTGGTGAATTTGTCATTTGAACCTTGCCTAAAAAGGCACTATAGGGGTGGCAAGAGCCTTTGCCAGTATCCGGAATCCCAAGGACGATAGGTGCAGGCCATCTCTGGCAAAGCATCGTGGTTTGTCGATCATGTCATCCAAGGCAGACAAATACTGGATCCCCTTAGAATGACACCAGAAGCTTAGTGAATTGTTGAAGTCAATAATTTTGTCCTTGTACTGTGGTATCGTTCTGGGTGATGGCAGGATGCTACTCAGGGCTAGAGTCATACCTGCTGGGCTACAAGATCGGAGAGCTCCTCCATGTCTCTTTTCATGTAGTCCACGGAGGTACATCTCAGGTCATTCACACCAACATGGACAATGACAGAGTCATATTTGTACTTACTGTGGAGTGACCTGAGTGTGTGCGTTATGTGGCGGATCCTGGCACCCGACAGGCAGCTAACAGTAACTTTCTCCTTGTTTAGCCTGCTGAGTGGAACATCAGTGTGGCTGACTATAGAGCCACCTATGACTAGAATGTTGGGTACGTTATGCCTTATGGGCTACGGTTGAGTGGCACACTGAGTTTGTGGGCTATGTGTCCTTTGGGTTGTGTGGGGGTGGGGTTTGCCTGCGTTTCTGCTTTGGAGGTCCCTGTTGCTTAGGCAGGTTTTTATTGAGAGCCTCCTTGAATGTAGGTGTGTGTTTTGTGTTTCTATGTGTGTGTTTTGGTGGTGTATGTTTTGAGGGACTATGTGATGAGTGTGGTGTGGTGCAAGTGTTTACCTTCTCCTCTTGACTGTCTAGTCCAGTTTTGGTTGAAGAGAGCTTTGCTTCCAGTTTGGCTATATAAGTGCATCTCTCACAGGTTGTAGTGTTGGGTGGTAGGAAGAGAGGGATGTCTGTGTACATGAGGCAATTGCTGCATTGCCCCAAGATGCCTAGATTCATCAGGTAGACAGGAGAAAACACTGTGAGCTGACCCTTAGAATGCCTGGATAGGTGCTTATTTATTAAGTACTAAAAACTGCTTTCCTCTAGACAAGTGAGGAAAGTTGAGCGCTGTAGTAATTTGTGGCTTATTTAGTGCTTACAACGAGTTCTGAACAAGTGCTGAGCTCTAAGAAACAGATTTGAGTGCTGAAACTAAAAAACTGGCTAGTTCTAAGAAACAAAATTAAGCTAGAAGGCTTCCCTCCAACACAGAAAGGCTTTGGGGCTCAGAAGTTTACAAATAGTCCTGAATACAGCAGATCTGTATGTGGACTAGACTACTTACCAGAAAGGCAGGAAACAAGTTTAGAATTTTTTATTTTTTTTCCTTCCCAAATGCTCTATTTGTAGGAGTGCCTGAAATCAGTGTATGATCTCACTGCACTCAGTTGAGTGAGCAAATGAGATGGGCCCAGAAAGAGTATCCAAATACAAAGTTACAAGAGGGGCATGCAATTTCAAAGCCGCCAAGATTAACACCAAAACAAGAACAAGGCGGGGGGTGGGAACTAACTGTAGAGACATAGAGCCACAATTTTCAGTTCAGTTAATATTCAGTCTCTCTCTCTCTTTCGGCTTTTTCCTGGTTAGGGGTCACTACAGGGGATCTCCTTGTCTGCTCATGATTGGCAGTGGAGTTTTTACAGTGTCGAGTTGCCAGCCCGGTGCCCAACCTTCCACAGAAGGCACACACACATGCACTCACACCTAGGGTCTATTTTAGCGTGTCCAATCCACTTGCAGCAGTCTTTGGGGATGTGGGAGGAAACCGGAGCATGCGGAGGAAACCCACACGGCCACAGGGAGGACATGCAGACTCCGCACAGAAGACACCCCAGCCGAAGATCAGTGAGAAACAAAAATAAATAAAATGCAGTACTATATGAAAAAGTGCAGATAAAAGTATACTTGAATTCACTTATACGTCCAGTTTATTTCAGGTAGATCTTAGCCGGCCAAAGCTCAAGTATTTAGCAGAAAAAAAAAACAAAATGTACCAGTTATATAAGGCAGGAAAGTCCCTAGGCTAAAACACAGAATATCAAAGTGAAAATACCTCCACTGCTATCAGTGGCTACACTTCTAGCAAGATCTCTGTAGAGACACAGAGGCAAAATTTTCAGTTCAATTAATATTCAGTGAAAAACAAAAATAAATAAAATGCAGTACTATATGAGAAAGTGCAGATCAAAGTGTACTTAAATTCGCTTATACGTCCAGTTGTTTGCAGGTAGATCTCAGTTGGCCAGAGCTGTGCTATTCCCTTAACGGTCCTAGATAAGAGGTCTTTTTGTAGGGTATGGTCAGTTATTTAATTCAAAACGTGTCCTTAAATTTCAGCTTCATATGCTTGCAAACTAGGCATGCTCATAAGTAAAATGTAATGAACGCACACAAAGTCAGAAGCAGTAAAGCAGTTGTTAAGAAACAACAAAACGATCTTAACTTTACAAAGAAAAACAGTAGTGTAGGAAAAACACGCCTAAATCTGAGGGCTGAATCATAGTGCTGTGCCTGAAAAAGCAGTGAGAGTTATGGCCAGAAAGATGGACTCTCCAGGTCACTTTTCAGGATCCAGAGGAGCCACAGAGTTTGTGCTCTGAGAACCTAAGAAGTTGTCGTCCACATGCTAAATACATGATGAGAGAAGTATTGTTTAATAAGAGCAACAAGGATTAAAGATCACTGCTGCTTGTAAATACAGTACATCTGAGACATGTAACAGTGGTGTTTAATAGTGCATAGTATTGCACAGGAAGTATATACAGTACATCGGAGAAATATATCACTGCTGTATAATAGTACATAATATCGCACAGGGAGTACAGTACATCTGAGAAACATAGTGTTGTGAAATAGTGCATAGTGTTGCACAGGGAGTATATACAGTGCATCTGAGAAATATAACACTGCTGTATAATAGTGCATAGTATCACACAGGGAGTACATGCATCTGAGAAGTGTGACAATGCTGTATAATAGTGCATATTATCGCACAAGGAATATAGTACATCTAAAGCATAAACATTGGCAGGAACACCACAGCTTCACCCAGTAAAAGTATTTATTTATAAAAATGGACCAGATAAGCACTTTCACGTTGTAAAAACAATGCTTCTTCAGATCATGATCATGCTCACCACACACATGACTACAGTTCCTTCCACACATTCAGGCCATCAGCAGCACAGACAGGGGCTAAAGATGGAGGCATCTCGATCTATGTTAGTAGCAGATGCAATTTCATCTTGGTTAAACAAGATAATGCCTTGGAGTTTATCCGTGTCCAAGTCTCCACAGACAAGGTTCCTTATGTCCTAGACATCTACAGGCCATCCTCTAGGACCCATGAAGCTCACAGCTCTTACCTAGACCTACTAGAGGCACTTAACTTCCAACCAAACACCCTGTTCATTGGAGACTTTAACTACCCCTCTGTAGACTGAAACATTCAATGCCTCTAACTCAAAGGCACAGTGTTTCGAGGACTTTATCAGCATGAATACCTTGGTCCAGATAGTGCGCACTCTGACCAGAGGGTCAAGCATACTGGACCTAGTACTCACCAACATGGGAGAGCAATGAACCCTCCCCTGTCACATCCTCATTGGTGAAGTTGGACCAGAAAGCTGTTTACTTCAAAATAAAAATCAACCTGGAAAACCCAACTAAACCCATAACAATTAGGAACTATTCTAAAGCAAATTACATTCTATTAAGCAATAGTTTGTCAAAATTCATGGCTTCCCCAAATCCAGAGAGCACAGGTACCTAATTAGAATTATTCACAGAGACTGATAAGCAAGGGTATGGCATCCATGTCCAAGGAAGTTCATAGGTTCATAGGTAGGTACTAGGCTATCTGCCTGAGGGCATTTATAAGCCTAACCAGAGTGTGTCGGCTTTCGCCGCCCCATTGATTAATTAACTGAGCCTCTGTCAAGCAGAGCCAATGAAGTGATCCCAGGGGTGTACTTTCTGTTACCCATATCCACTCGTCAAGGCTTCTCTTGAAGAGTGTTAGTGAGGGGCTCTGCCTAATGTAGTTAGGAATTTTGTTCCAAAGCATGGGGAGTCTCTGTGACAGGAATCTATCCGTCCAGCATGTTCTGTTTATTGTTGTGGCGAGGTTTAGCTCACTAGAGCGCGTGGCTCGCAGTGACTTGGATTTCTTTAGGTGGAGCATGTCCATCAATTCTGAGTTGGATATGGCTTTGTAAGTCAGGCAGAGATCACCTCTGAGTAAGCGGTATGCCACTGAGTACAGCCGGAGTGTTTTCAGTCGGGCTGCATAGGACATATGTTTGAGGCCAGTAATCCTCTTGGTGAGGTGCTTTTGTGGTCTTTCAAGCTGTTGGAAGTGTCTTGTGAGGTACATCCCAAATGGGGTATTGTACTCTATGATGGGTCTGATGAGTGACGAGTAGAGGGGCACTATAACCTCTTTATTTCTAGATGCGAACCCCTTAGTAATTAGATGGGCCACATAGAAGGATTTCCTAAGTACTTTGGCAATATGATTGTCAAAGGAGAGATTACTATCTACCTGGGTCCCCAGATCTCTTATTACCTCTTCTGTATTAAGGGGGCTGCCGCCTATGTGGTAATTTGTGGGTGTTTTGTTTTTCCCAAATGGGATGACTGTGCATTTTTTGGCATTTAGCTTGAGGCCATGACTTTGACACCAGGTGTCTGTCTCAGTAAGGTCTTTTTGGAGGATGTCCGTGTCAGCCGGAGAGTCAGTTATGGCTCCCAGTTTGCAGTCATCGGAGAACTTGGTTAGCCATAGTCCTCCTGTGTTTGCCTGTACTTCTGAGAAATATATGCCGAACAGTAGGGGTCCCAGAACTGAGCCTTGTGGGACACCATTTGTGACTGGTTTAGAGTCAGACCTGGAGCCCGCTATTCTTACCGTGTGAGTTCTGTCTGTAAGCCAGTTGACAACCCATCTTGTGTCGTAGGGTTTTATGTTCAGGCTGGTGAGTTTTTCTATAATACCCGAGTGAGGAATGGTGTTGAATGCCTTGGCGAGATCAAGGTAGGCTGTGTGAACCACCTTTCCCTCGTCTATGGCCTTGGTAACTGTCTCGAATAAGTCAACCAGGTTTAGTAGGCATGATCTGCCCTTAACAAAGCCAAACTGGGGTCAGGTCAAGTGTTTGGAGGTTCCCATTGTCTTTGTTAATAAGTTCCATGATGCGCTCCATAGACTTGCAGACCAGGCCAGTCAGGCTTATGGGACGATAGTTACCAGGGTCAGTTGTGGCTCCTCCTTTGTGGAGCGGAATAACCATTGCTGTGCACCATTCTATGGGCACGTAGCCTGTGGAGAGGCTGAGGTTGAACAGCATGTTTAGGTGGGGGGGTTAGTTTGTTCTGTAGTTCGTGCAAGACGCAGCCTGGGACACCATGTGGCCCCACTGATGCTGTGTTTTTGGCTTTTGAAAGGGCTGTTTTCAACTGTGCTTCTGTGATTTCCGGGACACTACACTTTTCCAGTATTGTTGTGGGCCCTTTTGAAGGTGAGAGGGAGGTGAAGTTTGCACTGAATCTATCTGCCAGTATGTTGGCAATATCAGTAGGTTAAGTATATTTTGTGCTGTTTTGCACTATCTCAGAGCATATATGCGAGTTGCCACTTAGATTTTTGACATAACTAAAGAAGGCTTTGTGGTTATCTTTCAAGTCCTTGGCTATTTTTCTTTCAAAGTTAGCCTTGGATGATTTTATGAGGGACCTTAGTTTCTTACTGATACTGATCAGGGATGTCTTTCCTTCTTGGGATTTGCTTTTTTTCTGAACTAGTTTCCTCCTTTTGTTGTATAACCTGTTTATGGCAGTGGTCCACCAGACTGGTTTCCTTCTCTTAGGGGAGTAAGTCTTGGTTTTGCTAGGGATGGCACGATCCATGCATCCTTGTAGGTGCTCATAGAGTGCAATTGTAAAGGATTCTGCATCTTGGGCAGTGTTATCCTTTAGCGTGGGGGCTGTGAAACTTACCACCTCTGACTTAAGTAAGGTGAAGTTTGCTTTAGAAAAGTTTTTCACTGTGGTTTCCTTGGTTGGGGTGCTCAAGTAATAATAATACCACTCTACTTAGCCCTTACAAACCCATCTTTGAGTACAATGTCCCCTTTGGTATGTACCTAGCCAGGCACTTGCAACAGCTGGAACGCCCTCAAAGTTTCCTCATCAGGAGATTTCAGGGTATGAATACCCTGTCCTAACAGATCACCTTAAGGCCCTGTATCTGTACTCGGTCTCCTACAGGTTATTGAGAGGCAATCTATGCCTGGCATATAAGGCATCCTCAGATCCAGCTATGATCGATCTCTTGCACAACCACAAAACAAACAGCACCAGAAACACTAGATCCAAGGACTTAAACTTTGCCTGCAACATAAAATAGAACATGCTGAAGAGACAGATAAGTGTCTCAAAGGATTCCCCTCATTATAGGATAAGCTCCCCATCCACATGAAGCAAAGTTCATCCCTGACCCTAGTCAAGCAAAACCTTGATCATTGGATGGTACATCGCAAATTCACCCCCTGGTGTGGCCCCCACATCTCTGATGAACAGAAGTTGGCAGTAAGTAAATTAATCCCCAAATAATATATCCCTCCACATAACCCTTAGCTACTTCCTTACTAACCTACCCGACCATATATGAGTCCAAGGTACTCTGGGACAAAACTGGGTTGGGTTACACAGTTAGGCTTATAAAGACCCTGGTGGTCATTAGCCTTGTATAAACCTGTGATCTATGAACTATGCATGAGGCACTTGTAAAGCAGTACCAGGACTCCCACCTACCCCGGTACTAGCACCTCACCATACTCTGTAATTACAAGGTCATATGAAGATTGTTCATGTAGGCATTAGGATAAGTATTTAATCATTAGCCCTAACATAAGAGACCATCACAGTAGCACTTGAAATTTGAGATTGTCCTTGTTTTTTCCTTTTAAGTTATTATTATTATTATTATTATTGTTATTAATTTTTCGGGCAGGGTTTGTTTAATTTGACAGATTTTGTGTGCTTGGTGATTGACTTGTTGTGCTTTGTCTCTAAGAGCTAATGTGTTTTTGGAGAATGACTAGTAGGGAGAAACATTTTACTGGAGATTTTCATATTTAAGTGAGTTTTCAGAGTTTGCAGTCTGTAGTGCAGAGACAAAATCTAAAAGTAGAGCCTCTCTCATCTAAAGTATTACTGTGTCGTTTATTTTTCTGTCATGTATGTTGTGGCAGAGCAAGTGTGTATCTCTATCTCTTTAACAAATGTTATCAGATGTTGTCTTTAAATTATGAATTGCTTCTAGGCTATTATGAGAGAATCTGTGTGAAAACTGGAAAAATAAGTTGGAAATCTGGAGAAGAAGAGAAAACTCTAGCAGCCACTCTGTCACTCTCAGTCTGAGCTAAGGGGAAGTATTTTGGAAATATCTGCAACAGAATTAAAACTAGACACAGGTATGGGAAAAAAATTGATGAACTAACTCTGTGCTTCCAAGGAAAAATACTGATCCCACGAGGTGTATGTGTGTGTATGTGTGTGTGTGTGTGTGTGTGTGTGTGTGTGTGTGTGTGTGTGTGTGTGTGTGTGTGTGTGTGTGTGTGTGTGTGTGTGTGTGTGTGTGTGTGTGTGTGTGTGTGTGTGTGTGTGTGTGTGTGTATATATATATATAAATAGAAATATGTATATATATATATATATATATATATATATATATATATATATGTATATATATATATATATATATATATATATATATATATATGGGTCTACTTCACTTCACCTAAAACTCATTTGACAGAATTTCATTTGATCGAGACCAAATCACCTAATTTTCAAATACTGAAAACTCCTTTGACTGAATCTCATTTCACCAAATGTTAAGCCATGGACATGATGTGGGTTTCCCTTCACCTGTGACTTGCTTGTGATAAAAAGAATTACTGTTAACATACAGTGCTGTCAGAATACTGATAGTCATGTAGAATGTAGTGTTGTAGTGTTTCTAAATGTGGGTATGTCTCTTTACATTTTTATGGGAAGTATCTAAAGTAATTTTGTGAAAGTTCTGTGGGTTCCCAGCAGTAGTGGCAGTGTGTAGAGTACTGTAAGGCAAATAAAAGGTATATGTCCTTTTCCCCACTGTAGTACGGTCCTGGAGTTAGTATGTATAGTTAGGGGTGGTGTGGGGGGCACAGCCTAGTGTGGTTTTATATTGTCCAGTTTCTGTTAAGAGGGTAAGTAAGTAGTTTTTAAGTTCCGGAAAGAGTTAGTCATTGGTGTTGTAAGTGTGCATGTCAATGGTGTAAAATCTAGTATTTGGAAACATCAGCATTGTAAGCTTTCGGTGAAATGATATTCATTCAAATGGGTTTTCAGTAATTTGAAAATTAGGTGATTTGGTCTCGTCAAATTAAATTATGTCAAACGAGTTTTAGGTGAAGTGAAGTAGTCCTATATATATATATATATATATATATATATATATATATATATATATATATATATATATATATATATATATATTTTTTTTTATACACACACACGCATATATATGTATATATATATAATATATATATATATATATATATATATATATATATATATATATATAGTTATATATATAGTTATATATATCTATAGTTATATATAGATAAATGTTTTTAAAAACATTTTTGCCCCCCCCCAATCCCATCTGACTTTTGACCCATCCAGCTTAACTCCACTTGGCCTATTTTTCCCTTTCTACTCTTGGCATCAGATCAGATCAGGAGAAAGTCAAATAGAGAGGAAAGCCATGGATAGAGGTCATGGTTCTGCAGGAGGGGAACAGTTTAATCAATGATTGGAGTGCAACTGTGAGTATTTAAGACCTGTTTTTTACAAGATAGTACTCCTTGAAGGCTTACGTGAAGCCAAGGTACTGGAGTGCTTTCTTTGGTGTTACTGACAGATATTTGTTTTATTAAATATATTTGGCTCATACCTGCACATTTGTTGTATTTGATACAT
Source organism: Protopterus annectens (assembly GCF_019279795.1). Classification (NCBI taxonomy): domain Eukaryota; kingdom Metazoa; phylum Chordata; order Ceratodontiformes; family Protopteridae; genus Protopterus; species Protopterus annectens. Next base: position 1,134,644,359 of record NC_056735.1, on the reverse strand, counting down.
TGGTCTGAAGTGTTGTTTCAAGTTGTTTCTTTTATTTCTAATGGCCGTCTCTCTGCTGACAAGCTGCACTGCATGGTTATTGTGACTTGTGTACATCTGTACATTAGTGAAACTCATTTTGATTGCTCATGCTTTCTGGAGTCATTAAAATTGTTTCTGAGTGTTGCTTGTCAAATACAGTGAAAGTTTCACTCTAGATATTAATGTTGTCTTTTTATAGGTAAGTGGACTAGTTCATGACGTTTACATTCATCAATTCTATAAGGCAGAATGATAAGATGTGGAAGTGAAGAAAAACATATGTATATTGGCAGATCACTGTACTGAATCAGTTTTTCACAGATTCATGGAAAAGTATCAGAAGTGGACCCTGCTGTCTTCTACTGGTGTAAACAAAAAATGGCAGTTTGAGTGAGCTGCTTGCTTCCATTTTGATGGTTTAATGTGGGAGATGCAAAAGGCTTGGCAGCAGCTATAATTCGTCATCTAAAAATGTATTTCATACTGAATACATGTGGAATGAAACAGTTTGTGTGGTAAGGCCATGTATACTGAACAAGAAACCAATGTTAAAAAAAGTTGGTCTTGTCCCTATGGCTTCATATGAGAGCCGTCCAGGGTGTGGCCTTCTTACCATCACAACAGGTTACTGAAGGGAGGGCAAAGAAGGTTCAAATTCTTTAGGTTGCCTGATGAAGCAGAACTGATGTAGTATTTGACACTTACAACATATGCGAAAAGGAAGAAACCGTTTAAAACTAGTTGTGTAAAGTGATGCCTCACTGGGTGTGCATAGTGGGAGAAGTACTTTCCTTACGAGGTGGATCTGATAATGCAGTGTTTCTTGCAATCTATATTAAGAGCTCTGGTTCTATTGTCTGTCAAGCTTGTTTCATAGAAGAATCTGGCATCTTAAGTCATCGGATAGGTCCTCTTAAAAACTGGTAGCCTTGAATATGTGAGGTGGTAAGGCTGTGAAAAATACAAACAAGTCCCACAGTCAAAGACCTGATTCTGCTACAGGAGAAGATCCGGTGAGGTTGTGATAAGGGAACACAACCATTAGTAGCTGGTTTGAACACACAGCTATTGGGTGCTGTTGATGGCAAAATCACTCCCAACAGGAGCAAAACTGATGAAATGAAAATCCTGGGGTAATAGCAGTATGGGGCCAGTCTACAAAACATCTGTATTTGGATGCAGAGCTAGATGGAATCCTCTAAGAACTGCTAGATGTCCCTCTGTTCTCATGCTGTAGTATTCAAAACCCTTGGAGTTATCCTCTGCTTAGCTGCCAATGTCTGGCCAGTATACAAAAGCTTCTAGTCACTGCTTAGTATGTGAGACATCTGACATTGGCTGTAGGGAGCATGGCCCATAAATGTGACATCTACACGTACCTTTCCTCAGAACTTCTCTGCCACTAGTCAACGTCACCTTTTCCTGCCATCCCTGCCGTTGGATCGTTACATTTAAAGGCAAAGCATGTCACTTCCCCTCCAGAAAGCCTGCCAAATTGGAAGGTTTCGCCCAGAGCTTATTTAATGCTTTCACAGCCCATAGGTCTTCTGTGCCTGCTTCTCCTCCAGTTGTCCATCCACTTATTAGTCCTAGGCCACAGGCTGAAGACAGCCTGCCTCCTGAAGCTGAAGATTCTTCAGACTCTTCTTCAGAGGAGTCCCTTTCTTATGTCTCCCAGATGCCTTCCCCTTTGGGGTATGCTTCCCCAGAGGAGGACTCTGCTGAGACTGACTTCCCATGAGAAGACCTCACCTTTGGTGAAATCATCTCTAAAATGAGAGATTTTTTTTAAAGTGGGATTCTTCTGAAATGTCTGAGGTTCAAAAGAGATATTACAAGCTCTTACAGATGGACACTCCTTCACCTCCTTGAAAACTGACTCCCAACCACCAGCCCTTGTAGTCCTGACAGGTTTTTATAAGGTCCCTGAAGAGGCCAAATTTCTAATAAAATATGCAGTTGCAGACTCTGGAACTGTCTCAATCTCTGCAGACAAACCATCCACACTACTTCCCTCCACCTCTGTCCTTCCTACAGATAAGGACAGTAAGACCGTGAAACGTATTGGCAAGAAAGTATACACTTCTGCCACTTTGGCCTTTAGGGTGGTTAATAGGCACACAGGTCTAAGTATGCCCTGGCCCTTTTGACTCAGGTTTCAAAACGTTTGGCTGCTCTACCAGACTCGCGTTCTAAGGTTCAAATTTCTAGCTTCATCTCCTTGTCTTCTCAAGTGACAAGACATTCAATCAGATGCAACTATGATGCTGCAGAAGCTTCAGCCAGATGTTCTTCATGTTTCACTGTTGCAGTCATCACCTGTGGGTTATTCCTGCTGTGGTAGCCCTCGGCCAGCCAGAATACCAGAGTCTTATGTTTTTCTGCGTCGGCTGCTGTCACCTGTAGACTAACATCAGGTCGGCAATGCTATAAAGCAAGGCAGCCGATACCATTACATTAGTCTTTCTTGCCGAGGAGGCCGTAGCAGAAGCAGTTTGCAAGTGTGCCTGTCGGTCGCTACCAGAGTTTGAATTACAGCTGAAAAAGTCTAAAGCTAAGTACAACGCTGGGGATCCTTTTTTCTTGCACTAACCGTTGTCCGAAAAAGTTAACAATTGTCTCACCTGTGGAAAGCAGATCCCACACTGAGGCTTCCATTCATACTGCATCACTTGTTTAGACCCAGAGCACGACGGCCCCCATTGCCAGTTCTGTGCCCTCTTTAACATGAGAGCCGTTCACCGCAGAGCTCTTATTGTAGACAGGTATTTTCATCTTCCGTCTTCACATTCTGAAATGGTGTCCATCAGCCAACAATCTGTAGACATTCTGAAAAAATGTAGAGGTAAAGATACAGACAGACCACACAAGGTTAAGCCTTTCGGTGACTCTACCACTAAACAGGTTGTCAGTTCTCCGAAATTCAGTGAGGCGCTTTTGCAGCCTCTGATGCCCAATACGATATCTATGCAGGCCTCTACCGAGACCCTTTCAGAGTCTGGTATGCTGCAGAAATCTTCTTCGTCTTCCGTGCCTCTGGCTGTCTCTACCTCGGTTGGGTCCGGAGCAGTGACTCAGGCACTGGCTTCTGAGGAGGTCTCTCTCACTACAGAATCTAGACAAAAAAATGACATTTTCTCATCCAACTACCGTTTCTCTCAAACCAATGGATACCCTTAGGCCTAGAAGTCAGGCCACTCCTAGAAATTCTGCCTCTAGCCACCATCTTGCTCCTGCTCCTCCACCCCAAACCCAAATGCTTAAAATGGTGGAGGACCTTATCTCCCTTATCAGGGGTAGTCAGGCTACAACTTCTAAAAGGAAAAAACACCCTTCTCCTGAAATTATGACAGAACAGGATTCTGAGGAATCTGGTTATTCAGATTTTGAAGAGGAACAACAACCTCTGATTGCTTATGAGGATTCAGATGCAGAGGAATCCATTCCTTCTGCCTCCCCACAATAAGACCTTTCCTTTGGGGAAACTCTTCATACCCTCAGGGAACATTTCTAATGGGAATCTCAGGACTTCCCCAGTCTGAGAAAAGACTAAGAGAGTTTCTGGACCTGCCCCAGCAGAGACCCCTGACCATCCCCCCTATCTTGGAAGTGGTGGATGATGTTTTCTATGAATCCAGCTTAGCCACTGATGCCCTCCCACCTGCTACCAGTAAACATAAAGTACAGTTTTGTACCTACCATAAATGTAGATGTTCGAGTGCTAATACAGCTGCAGTCATAACAGATGGGTTCTCCTGCCGTCAGGCGGGTCCTCGGTCGGCCGAATTCCAAAGTCTAGGTCCAGCGTCAGTTGTCGTCGCTTCTTCCCTGACGTCAGTGCGACAGGGGTATAAATGAACCAGCCAAAGCCATTTTCTTCAGTTTTTCTTGCCCCAGATGTCAGGTGCCCCCAGAAGGAAGGCAATACATAAAATTATGTAATAATGCAATGCAATATAATCAAAAAACAGTAGTTGCAAGCAAATACACCATAAAAGAAAACCCCTAGAGGGGAAGAAGGGAAGGAAACCTGGACTGCAGCTGTATTAGCACTCGAACATCTACATTTATGGTAGGTACAAAACTGTACTATGTTCATCGTGCATACAGCTGCAGTCATAACAGATGGGTAGAATCCCAAAGCTAAGAAAGGGGTGGTAGGCACTAGGTGGAACTAGGAGGAGCCAAAATGCCCTGCAAGACTGCAGTGGCAAACCCTGCTCTAGATCTGGAGTATAATGGTAGGTTGTAGTGCTTGGAGAAGGTATGCACAGAACTCCAAGTGGCTGCTTCCAAAATATCCTTGGTAGGTACTCCTCTGAGGAAGGCTGCAGAGGTGGCTGTGGCCCTGGTGGAATGGGTTCTAATGCCTGTAGGTACAGTTTTGCCATGAAAAGAATAGCAAAAGCGTATGCAGTGTGCTATCCATTTTGAGATTGTCTGTTTGGAAATTGGCTTTCCTTGAACTCCTACCACATAGGCCACAAAGAGCTGTTCTGCTTTTCTGAAAGGCTTTGTTCTGTCCAAATAATAATGCAGTTGTCTGTGGATGTCCAAGGAATGTAGTAATCTCTCCCCCTTGTTTTGAGGATTAGGATAAAAAGTAGGTAAATGTATGGCCTGATTTAAAGCTACCCTAGATACCACTTTAGGCATAAAGGACGGGTTGGTTCATAAGGAAACTCTGTCCTGATGGAAGATGATAAAAGGCTGGACAGCCATGAGAGCCTGTAGTTCTGAAACTCTACGAGCTGAAGTGATAGCCAGAAGGAAAGCTGTTTTCCAGGACAAATATTGCAAATCTGATGAGGCAGCTGGCTCAAAAGGAGGCAAGGTCAGTTTTTCCAGAATGAAATTAAGATCCCAAGCAGGTATTGGTTGTTTCCTTGGAGGTCTTAAATTCTTAGCCCCTCTGAGGAACTGTCTTAAGAGAGGGTGAGAGAATAAAGGTGGATCAGTGTTGTATTCTGCAGAAATGGCTGAGGCATGAATTTTGATGGAGGAGAACGAAAGTCCACTGCTTAGCAGTTCCGCCAAATATTGTAGTATTTGAGGTAAATTCAGTTTTCCAGGGTCCTGGCCCTTTTTCTCATTCCAGACGCAAAAACATTTCCATTTTGCAGAGTAAGCTTTTCTAGTTGATGGCCTTCTGGCCTCCAAAATGACATCCTGCACCTCCTTGGAGAGTAGGGCCTGCTGTGATGCTAAGGAATCTTCCATGCGGCTAGATTGAGTGTTTTTAGCTGACTGTGAAGAGTTTTGAAGCTGTGCTGAGTCAGAAGAAGAGGCATTAGAGGCAGGGTCCATGGTGAGGAATGCGTCAGGCTCCTCAGGAGTGGGTATCAGTGTTGCCTTGGCCAGTCCGGAGCAATGAGGATCATCTTTGGTCTGTCTGCTCTGGTCTTTAATAGGACTTTGGGCAGCAGAGGAAGAGGCGGGAAGGCATAAACTGTCATTGATGTTCAACTGAAAGAGAGAGCATCCACTCTCCAGGCCTTTGGATGGAAGATCCTTGAGCAGAATTTTGTCAATTGATGATTTTTGTGGGAGGCAAAGAGATCTATGTCTGGCCTTCCCATTCTTGGATTATTTCTGTAAAACTTTTGGATGCAACTTCCATTCATGTGGATCTGTCATATTCCTGCTTAGGTTGTCTGCCAGCGTGTTTTCCTTGCCTGGCAAGTACTGTGCTTGTAGTTCCATTTGTAAGTCCATGGCCATGTTCCAAAGTGACATGGCCAGTCTGCATAGGGGTAAGAATGTGTTCCTCCCTGCTTGTTTATGTACCACATAACTGTGGTGTTGTCCGTTCTTATCAATAGTTGACGTGGTTGTAGAAGGTCCTTGAAAGCTATAATAGCATTTATTACTGCTAGCATTTCTTTTTGATTGATGTGAAGGTGCTTTTCTTTTGGGACCATTTGCCCTGAATGCACCGGTCTGTCATGTGCCCAGGCGTAGTCCGAGGCGTCTGTTGTGATGACTTGATTTGCTTGAGGCTTGCTGAATGGAAGACCTGTGTTTGTTTGACATGCTTGAGCCCACCACAGAAATTCCTTTTGCAGACATGGAATTAGTGGTATTATTGTTTCCAAACTGTGGCTGTGTTGAGACCATATGTTTTTTAGGTAACATTGTAGTTTTCTCATATGCAGCTTTGCACATGGGATTAGTAAGATGCAAGATGCCATGAATCCCAGAGCCTGCAGGATTTTCCTTGCAGTCAGCCTGGTGCAATTTGCCAGTGTTCTGAAGTATTGAATTAGTTGCCCCTGCTTCTCTGGCGTGAGGTAGGCCATCTGGGTGTTTGTGTCCAAATTGGCACCCAGGAAAATTATCTTCCGAGATGGTATTAGCCTTGATTTCTCTTTGTTGACTGTGTATCCCAGAGAGCTTAATAACATTATTACATAAGCCAGATGTTTCAGAAGAATGTGCTTGCTGTCCGCTTGGATCAGGCAGTCGTCCAAATAAGGGTATATTTGTATCCCTTGAAGTCTGCAGTAGTTAATTACTGATGCCAGGCATTTCATGAATACTCTGGGTGCAGTAGATAAGCCAAAGGGCAATGCAGAGAATTGATAATGGGTTGAACCTGCAAGAAATCTGAGGTATCTTCTGCAATTTTGTCTGATTGGGACATGCAGGTATGCCTCCTTGAGGTCCAATGTTACCAGCCAAGACTCCTTGCCCAGCATGGGAAGAAGTTGCTGTAGAGTGAGCATCTTGAATTTTGGTATGAGTAGGAATGTGTTTAGGATGGAAAGATCCAAAATAGGTCTCCAATCTTTTCCCTTCCTTGGCACCAGGAATAGCCTGGAATAAAAACCTTGACCTTGTTCGTGTGTAGGTACCTCTTGAATAGCTTTCATGTTTATGAGATCTGAAATTTGCCTTTGTGCCTCTGCCCTTTGATTGTGTGGCAGGTTAGGCATGCCTCTCATTTTTGGAAGGGTATGAAAATGGAATTTGTAGCCTCTGTTTATAATGTCCAGGATCCATTTGTCCTTTGTGACAACATGCCAATTTTTTGAAAATAGTGCCAGCTTTCCTCCTGAGGGGGCAGCCATTTGAGACCTGGTTGGCATGCAAAGGGGAAAGTCATTGGGTTTGCTTTCTGAAAGATTGCGAGTTGTCCTCACCACCTCTTTGTGTAGGAGCTTGCCATTGTCTGCCTCTAAGATGCTTGTGATTGTCCTCTGCCCCTCGGCGCCTGTATCTGCTTCTTTGGGGTCTGTCTGTGGCAGGAAAGGACCAGTTTTTGGAAGGCCAATTTCTACTAAAACGTGGGGCTTGAACCTGCAGAAATTCTTTCACAGTTTGCATTGATTTAGCCTTTTCCTCCATTTTCCGTAATACTTCCTCAGCATTAGCCCCAAATAGTACATCCTTTTGAAGAGGGGCGTCTAGTAATTTCACTTTGACATGATCAGGCAAGGCTTGTTCCTTGAGCCAGGCATGCCTACGTATGACTGAGCCTGTAACAGCAGCTCTACATGAGGCCTCTAGAGCATCAAAACCACATTGTAAGGTATGTTTACCCACTTGTTCTGCACTATGCATCAAATCCTGCAACTCCTTCAAGTCTGGTTGTTCAGGTTGTGACATTTTACTTTTCAATTGTGATAACAAAAACTGTTGGTATTTTAGCATATGAAACTGACAGTTTAAGGCCCTCATGGATAAGGTAGCAGAGGTGTATACCTTTTTTCCCCACCTTTCTAAGGATTTGGAATCTCTCTAGGAAGGCAATGGATTTTTGGCAATGGAGGCCTTAACTCCCTTAGGCCCTTGTGAGATGGTTTCTAGGTCAGCAGCATGGCTTTTGTATAGAAATTGGTGTGAATCTGGAACCCTGTAGTACCTGTCAGGCTTAACTGGAGCTGGAGGTAGAGAGTCCGGGTTAAGGCAGGCCACCGAGTAAACATCATCTAGGATGTCCAAGACAGGAGGTATAGCCAGAGGCCTGTGCTGGGGTAACAAAAGAAATTCCCTGAGCCTTTTCTTGGAATCTGAATAATCCTGGCCTTCCCAGTGGAAGTGTTCCCTTAAGGTGTGCAAAGTTTCCCCAAATGAGTAATCCTCAGGGGGGGATACAGAAGGAATAGACTCCTCTGCATCAGAGTCTTCAAAAGGGGAGTAAGACTGTTCCTGATCATCAGAGTGCTCTGAAATAATGGAGCCCTGATCAGAGGAGGGGGAATCTTCCTCCACTCTGGGCCTTTTGTCCGGAGGTGGCTGAGAACCTCTGATTAGAGTAATTAAATCCTCAGCCATTTTAAGCATCTGTTTCTTAGGCATGGGGCCTGGAGATGGGCCCTGTGTAGCTGGTCTCTTAGAGTGCATGGATGCTTTAGACTTGGTGAAAGCCTTGATGGAGAAAGAAGAGGAAGGTCTGAAGACACCTTGAGTGGAGGTGGACCTGTCCACATTCTGTGTTTCAACGCCAAGAGTGGCATTGGTATCTGTAGTCGGGGTGTGGGCCGAGGAGCCTGCGACCTCGGGTACAGGAGACACCACCAAACATGTGTCGTCGGTAATCAGGGGTTGTGTAGGCGCCTTGCTGAGAACCGGACCACGTGGAGTCGGCTTTGGCGTGGTGTCAGTAGAGGCCGCGGACCTCGAGTGTCGGTCCTTGTCTTTGCATTTTTTAGACAAAACCGGAGTCGGAGTATCCGACAACATAGTATAGTTAAATGCTTTCCCAAAAAAATGCTGGGCGAATTCCGCCCGACGCTTAATAGTGCGTTTGTTGAATGTAGCACAAAAGCGACAGGCCGAGACGTCGTGGTCTGGGCCTAAGCAAGGAATACAGAGGGAATGGAAATCCTTATGCGGTATTTGCTTCCCACAAGAAATACAATTATTAACTTTGTCTGACATCGGTCTGAGGCAAGAAAAGTTTCCCAACGGGGTACTTAACTTTTAAGAAGACTTCGGTTTCCAAATTTTCGTAATCTCAGGAGCTGGCCGACCAGCACTTGCGGACTGCTTCTGCTTCGGGCACCGCGCGGCAAGAAAGACTGAAGAAAATGGCGTTGGCTGGTTCTTTTATACCCCTGTCGCACTGACGTCAGGGAAGAAGCGACGACAACTGACGCCGGACCTAGACTTTGGAATTCGGCCGACCGAGGACCCGCCTGACGGCAGGAGAACCCATCTGTTATGACTGCAGCTGTATGCACGATGAACATCAGGTATTACAGAGTACCGGATTTTCACAAATACCTGTAAAGAAATCCTGCTGCAGACGCAGAGGTCATTACACAGGGACCTAAAGGAACTAAGACTAGTTCTGCCAAGAATCCTATTCTTTCTGACAAGGATTCCAGAGCTCTGAACAGATGGGGTAAAAAAGTATACACCTCTGCAACCTTAGCTATCAGAGCACTCAACTGCCCGTTCCAGGTGTTAAAATATCAACAACACACTTTGGAACTATTAAAGCAAAAGATTTCAACCTTTCCTGACTGTGCCAATTCGAAAGAGTAAGCAGATTTACTGCACTCTACTTGTCAAGTGGCCAAACACTCATTACACTGTGGATATGATGCCCTAGAAGCCTCAAGCAGGGCAGCAGTATCAGGATCTGTCATTAGGAGACCATACATGGTTGGAGGAACAACGTCTTCCTGATCATGTCAAGTCTAAACCCTTGGATAAGGACCGCTGGTTTGGAGTAAAAGCAGAAGAGGTGCTTAAAAAGATGGAAGATAAAGCAAAACTATGCAAACAGTAAAAGATTTCTTTCAGGTTCAACCTCCTAGGTTCAGCAGGAACTTTCCCTCTAAGCGCTGGTCCCTTTCCTGCACCTAGCAGACAGGGGCAAGGTAAGCCCCATAGGAACAGACCACCCAGGCTGCTATCCCAGGGACAGCAGAGAACCAAACAGTCGACCACTTCCGCCCCAAAGGCAGGGAGTTCTAAGCCATCCTTCTATGGCAAAAACTCTCACTGAACACCCCCCCCCCCCCACACACTCTCCTTTCACTCACCAAAAGCTAGGAGGAAGGCTCTCCCTCTGCAAAGAAATTTGGCTTTCTATAACAAAGGACCAATGGGTCTTAAAGTTCATTTTTCAGTGTTAGAAATTCTCTTTCAACGAACTTCCAGTTCCAAGAGGGTACCCAGACTTACCGCCAAATTAGTGAGCAGAAGCATTGAAACCGGTCCAAACTCTCATATCCCAGGCGGGAGTAGAACCTATCCCCTCAGATCAAACAGGCTAAGGCTTTTATTCCAGACTATTCCTTGTTCCCAGAAAATAGGGCACTAGGCACCCCATCCTGGATCTATCCTTTTTGAACACCTCCCTGGTGGTCCCCAAATTCAAAATGCTAACTTTGCAGCAGCTGCTGTCTATGCTGACAAAAAATGCCTAGTTTGTCACCCTAGACCTAAAAGATGCCTACCTCCATGTCACCATAGGGAATCCTGCAGGAAATTCCTGCGCTTCAGAGCAGGCTCACAACATTTTCAGTTCTCTGTGCTTCCCTTTGGCTTATCTGCTGCTCCCAGAGTATTCACCAAATGCTTAGCCCCGGCCATAGCATTTTGCAGATGGAGGAATATACATATTTACCATTATCTAGACGACTGCCTCATTCAGGCAGAGTGCAAAGAAAAGCTGCTCCAGGACCCTCTCTTTGTCAAAACTCTCCTAACTTCCCTTGGGTTCACCACCAAGAAGAAGAAATCAAAGCAAACACCCTCCAGGAAGATCATTTTCTTGGGAGCACTGCTGAACACAACATCCCAAATGGCTTTCCTATCCACAGAAACGCAGAGCTTCCTGCCTCTCTACTTTACCCAGCTGGCTTCCAGAAGTCACATCACTGCGAGAAAGTTCCTGCAAGCCTTGGGGTACATGGCATCTTGCATCCTTCTAATACCTCTGGCAAGGATCCACATGAAGAAACTTCAGTGGTATGTAAAGAACCTTTGGTGTCAGCACTCTCAGCCTCTAGAGATCCCTCTCCCTCTGATCCCCTGTATAAGGGCCGAGTTTCTCTGGTGGGCAGGGGCCTGTACCAAGAACAAGGGTCTTCCTTTCATCCTCCACCCCACCAGGCAGACCATCACCAGTGACACCTCAGACATTGCTTGGGGTGCTCATGTAGCAGGCAGGTGCACCCAAGGGCTTTGGAATGCCCAGCACCTTCCCTTACATATCAACCAGAAGGGAAGGATGGCAGTACAGAAGGCTCTGACATCCTTCAAACCCCATCTCAGGCCAAGGGATGTTCATCGTGCATTACAGCTGCAGTAATTACATATGGGTTTTCAGCCGGCAGGCGGTCCCTCGATCCATGAACCTCTGACTGACAGCCTCCTCCATGGGATTGTACCATACCTACCAGGGATCGACAACACTCTGGCAGACAGCCTAAGCAGAAACTTACTGGACCCCCCCCCACGAGTGGCAGCTCCACAGAAAAATCTTTTTGCAAGTCACTCAGGAGTGGGGAACTCCAGAAGTGGATATCTTTGCTTCGCACCTCAACCACCAGCTGAAAAAATTCTGTACCAGGGAGTATCACCACCTAGCGTGGGAGATAGATGCCTTGACCTTCCCCTGGAACTCCCTCTTTGTGTACTCATTCCCTCCTCTGCCTCTTATTCCCAAGGTACTAATCAAGATAAGGGAGGAGAGACCAAAGGTCATCCTCGTTGCTCCAGATTGGCCCAGACAACATTGGTACCCCTTACTATGCAGCCTGACATTACAGCCTCCTAGGCAGCTTCCCCTGATCTCATACCTCTTGACCCAGAGTGGGGTGGAGATGCTGCACCCAGACTTGCAGACTCTCAAACTGTCAGCATGACTAATACTTTAAAAGCAAAAAGGGGCCCCTATTAAGCAAACAGGTCCTAGACATTATTACAGAGGCCAGAAGACCCAGCACCAGAAAATGTTACGCAGGGAAATGGAAAAGATTCTGCTCCTGGAGCCAGTCCAGAGGGGGCAGTACCTCATAACCTTCCATCCCTCTTATCCTGGACTACCTAGCAGAGTTACTCAAAAGTGGCCTTTCCTTCTCTTCTATTAAAATCCACACCTCAGGTATTTCAGCTCATTTTGATATAGACCAGCCCCTCTTCTCACATCCTTTGATTAAACAATTTTTCAGAGGTTCTTCTAATACCAGACATCCCAGAAGGCCTCTCATGCCAGCCTGGGACCTGAATTATGTTTTGGAAAAACTAACCTTACCACCCTTCGAACCTGCTGCTTCAGCAGAATTGAGATACTTGTCCTGGAAGACTGCTTTCCTACTAGTTATCACCTCAGCCAGAAGGGTTTCAGAACTTCAGGCACTCATGGCCATTGAACCCTTCATCATTTTCCATGCAGACAGGGTCTCTCTGAGGACTAACCCCTTCCTTTATACCAAGGTGGTATCTGATGTGACCCTCAACCAGGCCATACATCTACCCACCTTCTTTCCTAACCCTCAATACAAGGGGGAAATAATTCTGCCCTCACTAAATGTGTACATACAGCTCAGATACTACCTGGACCATACTAAACCCTTCAGAAAAACAGACCAGCTTCTTGTCAGTTTTGCCGCAGGGGCAGAGGAGAAACCCATTTCCAAGCAAACCAGTTCCAAATGGATATCACACTGTATCCATTTCTGCTACAGACTACATGGGAAACCACCCCTAAGTCTATTCGTAGCCATTCCACTAGGGCAGCCTCCACTTCCACAGCATTCCTCAGAGGAGTTCCCACCAAGGACGTCTTGGAAGCTGCCACCTGGACCTCTGTCCACACCTTTACAAAGCATTACCATCTACCTTTTTTCTCTAAGGCTAGGGCAGGGTTTGCCTCTGCAGTTTTTGCAGGGCATGCTGACCCATGCCTAGGTCTCTTAACTAATCCTTCCACCCCTCTCCTCAGCTTTGGGAATCCTCCGACAGATGATGACTGCAACAGTGAAACATGAAGAACATAGTACAGTTGTGTACATTTACCATAAATGTAGATGTTCGAGTGTATTCAGTGTTGCAGTCCTGGCTTCCCTCCCTCCTTCCCCCTTATATATCCTCTTTTCTTAGGGAGACATAAGCTTCTCACGGTGGCTTTTAACCACCAGCACCACTTTCCATATTTCCTTGTGCTTCTGATGAGTTAGGGCAAGAAAAACTGATGTAATTGCGTTGGCTGCCTTGCTTTGTAGAACTAATGACCTGACGTCAATCTACAGGCGACAGCAACCGACGCAGAAAAACATTGACACCGGTATTTGGGTCGGACGAGGGCTACCATAGCAGGGATAACCCACAGGTGATGACTGCAACAGTGAATACACTCGAACATCTACATTTATGGTAAGTGTATACAACTGTACTATCTGCAGCTTCTGCCTCTGTCCTTAGAGCGTTTATATCACGTTATTGAAAGATGAAAATAGCAAACGCAATTTAATCGAACCTAAAATATCTAAACCACATAATATCGAACATTCTGAACAGTGAATTTTTTTGCTTGGGAAAAAATTTGCTATTCTGAAACACATACACACAACACAAGCACACCTAAAAAACATCAATACACACACATACACTTATAATCCTAAAACTAACCTTACACTAAACTAAACAGACACTACTAGCTATCCACTTACCTTAACCCAAACCCTAACCCTAAGGTCTGTCACTATTGCACACTCACCTAACCCGCGCCGTAACCCTAACTCACTTAACCCACCCCTAACCCTAATTCACCTAACCCATGCCCTAACCCTAACTCACTTAACCTGCCCCTAACCATAACTCACCTAAACAGCACCCTAATCCTAACAACCACACAATCGCACACTTACCTGAACCCGATCTGCAAATTTCCACCACAGTGCTGAAAATAGCGAAGCCACAGAACCGGCCAACCAAATTCTTTCCCTAGGAAAGAATTCGGTGTTCTGCAGCTTCACTATTTTTAGCATTTGCTCAAAACGGGTCGATTTTAGAACATTCGAAATTTTAAAACTTCAATGTTCTGATATAGACCCATCCTTAGAAGGTATTCATGGCTAAGAGTACAACAATTACCTGATGATATAAGGGCTAAACTTGTAGATGCAACCCTGGACAATTTTACCCTGTTTGGGGCTAAAGTGGCAGAGCTCTTTAAAACCCTCCAGTAAAAGGGGAAGGAATTACAAGACCTAAAACATTTGTTCGTGTTCCCAATTCCTAAAATTTATAGGAATTATCCCAATCAAAACTCAGTTCATTAGGAAACATTCTGCTCCCACCCCTCATATTAGGTGCAAAAAGAGCACCAGGAAACAACAGCCACTTTCCAGGCCTGCTCAAACCCCAGCTCAGAAATCTCAGTTTCAGGACAGGGCAGGTAGTCTGTGACTACCTGCCTTTGCCCCACCCCCTCCATATTCCATTTCCCTAGTCCTAAGACTGTCTCACTGTCTTAAATGTCTGGCAAAGCATTACCTCAGACAAGTGGGTCTTGTCTATTATAGAAAAGGGTTATTTCATGACCTGGATCACTCCTCCCTTTTTAAGAGGCATCCCACAGCCACCCAAAGACCTGCTACCCCTTTTCCAGACAATCTTAGACAGTCTTCTTTCTCATGGGACTGTCCAGCGTGTCCCTCTGTCAGAAAAGGGAAAGGGCTTTTACTCCAGACTTTCCTAGTCCCAAGGAGAGATGGCCTATGGAGGCCTATCCTGGATCTCTCCCACCTCAACCTTTACCTACAAGTACCCACTTTCCACATGCTTACTCTACAGACTCTCTTCCCACTGCTAATGCCACAGGCATTTCTGGCCACACTGGATGTAAAGAATGCATATCTACATATCCCTATAATACCCAGCTACAGGAAGTATTTACAATTTTCTGTGGGTTCACCGCATTTTCAGTTCTGTGCCTTGCCATTTGGACTGTCTGCTGCTCCAAGGGTGTTCACCAAATGTCTGGCTCCTGTGATAGTCTTTTGCAGGGTACAAGGGATTCAAATTTTCCCATACCTGGATGACCTACTAATCCCGACAGACTGCTCCAGTTCCCTACACCTCCAACTCCACAAAGTCATTTCTGTCCTGCAGTCACTGGGTTTCAACATCAGTTACCCCAAGTCCAATCTAAACCCCTCCCAGGACCAAGTTTTCCTGAGGTGCAGAATAAGGACAGATGTTATGAAGGCATTCCTTCCACCTCAAAAGGTGGAGTGCCTGAAGCTTGTCCTCCTTGCCACTGCTATGAAAGTCAGACAGAGGCTCCTGGGTCATATGGCTTCCACTATACCCATGTTGCCACTGGCAAGACTCCACATGAGAAATCTTCAGTGGTACCTGAGGTTCACATGGACTCAGCACTCCCATCTCTTGGACCACAACATTCCCCTCCTCCCATGCCTAAGGAAGGAGATCCTTTGTTGGTTGGACCAAGTCTTCCTCAACCCAGGACTTCCTTTACAACCCCACCCACCAGTCCAGGAGATGTACACAGATGCCTCAGATCTGGGCTGAGGAGCTGCTTTGGGCAGTTTGAAGGTGCAAGGCACCTGGATAGACATTTTCAAGTGGGAGCACATTAACATCAGAAAAATGAGAGCAATTATGTTTGCCTTGAGCGCCTTCCTGCACACCCTGAAGTTGTTCACAGACAGCACTGTAGTTCTCTGGTATGTGAACAAACAGGGAGGAACAAAATCCTACTTGCTATGTAGACTTGCATTCCAAACCTGGGAATTGGCTGCCCAGCATGGAGTCACCCTGCAGGCAGTCTACATTCCTTCAGCTCAGAACACTCAGGCAGACACCTTGAGCAGGTCCATGTCACATTCCCATTAATGGATGCTACACAGGGATGTGTTTCTTGACATAGTCCACAAGTGTGGTACACCACAAGTAGGTCTGTTTGCCTCCCCTCTGAACAGACAACTTCCACTCTTTTGTACCAGGGTACCCAGCCCCCTAGCGAGGGCAACAGATGCCTTCTCTGTCTCATGGAAGGAGATGTTTCTCTATGCATTTCCACCCTTTCCACTCCTGCAAAATGTTCTACTGAAAATCCACCAGTACAAACCAAAAATCTTGTTGGTGAATCCCTTTGGGCCGAGACAGCATTGGTTTCCCCCTCTTTCTGCATTTAGCCAGGGTCAGTCATCACAAGTTACCTCACAGAGTGGACCTTCTCACTCAGGACAAGGGATCCCTTATCCATCCTCACCTGGAACCTCTGAGTCTAACTCTATGGGTGATAGAATTTTGATCCCTTTGCAAAGACAGCTTGACCCATTTCAAAATGAGTTCCTGCTAGTTCTGTCCTATCTGTGTGTGAATTTTTGCAAGCAGGGTTGGCATATTCTTTTGTTAAAGCCCACCTAGCAGCTATTTTGGCTTGTCTGCTCTTGACCCTCCCTGTGCCTCCCGACTTCCAGTAAAGTTATTCCTTAAGGGATACTGCACCTCAGCCCCCCCGGAGGCCAGCTCCACCTCCATGGGACCTGAACTATGTCTTAGAGAAGCTCACTGTTGCCCCTTTGAACCATAATTTAAAGCCACTCTGAAACATTGTACTTGGAAAACTGTGCTCCTGGTGGCCCTGACATTACCCAGAAGAGTGTCAGAGCTCCAGGCTCTCATGGCAAGCCCTCCTTTTCTTCCCTTCCACAAGGATAGAGTGACTCTGAGGACAAGCTTGTCCTTCATGCCCAAGGTGGTCCCTGAACCAATGTATTCACCTTCCTACCTTTTTTCCACATCCCCAGAATGACAGTGAGAGAGTCTTACATTCCCTTGATGTTCACAGGCAACTCAGATTCTACCTTGACAAGACCAAGTCCATTAGGAGATCAGAGCAATTATTTGTTTCCTTCCATCCTAGAGCTCTGGGAAAAGCAGTGTTAAAACAGACCATTTCGGCCTGGATTTCCAGGGCCATATCCTTTTGTCACACCTATCATGGCAAATGTCTTACCTCAAAAATTAAAGCCCACTCCACTAGAGCCATAGCATTATCTGGAGCCTTTTTCAAAGGACTGGACATTGCTTCCAAATTAGAAGCAGCTACCTGGACATCTGTCCATACCTTCACCAAACACTACAAACTGGATCACATCTCCAGGTCTAGAGCAGAATTTGCTAGGGCAGTCCTGCATGGTTTCTTAGAAGACAGTTCCATACCACCCTCCTCTTTTTCCTTTGAGCTTTGGCACTCACCCAAGGGTTTTGAATACTGCAATATGAGAAAAGAAGTACATAGAATAGTTATGTAAAATCTTACCATGGATGTCCTTGTCTTCCATGATGCAGTATTCCATCCCTCCCCTCCTCCAAGTAAATAAATAATCCCTTCTTGGATGACACAGAGACTTGTACAGCTGTCCTGGGACTGGGGTCTGGCTAGGAAATTCAGTTCTGAGGAAAGGTACGTGCAGACGTCACTTTTATGGACCACGCTCCCTACGGCCAACGTCAGATGTCTCACATACCTAGCAGTGACTATAACCTTTTGTATTCCTGACAGACATTTGAGTAGCTAAGCAAAGGATCACCCCAAGGATTTTGAATACTGCAATATGGAAGAGAAGGGCATATGTGGTTATGGTAAGATTTTACAAAACAATTCTTTCTGCAGACAGATGTGGAATCCACCCAGCTCTGCATGCACAATATCAGCAACGATTCTTACTTGGTGTCTTTCCCCTTCTGTCTCCAAATGACAGTACACAAAAGAGATACTAATGAAGTCCAGGTCACAGATGGCAAGCAGCCACAACACTGACCCAGGTTCAAAATAATGCAATGGAAAGAGATATAGCACCACATATCTCAGCCCTGGAACAAGACTAAAGGGCAACTGTAAATATGTTATATATAGTATGCTAGCAATTGTTTCTGGAGATTTTCTCCCTGGGCCTCTGCTGAAAATGGACAGCTTAGTCCAGTGGGACCTCCCCGGTAAACAAATGTAAAATAAATAAATAAAACGTTCAGGGCGACCATGAGACCAGATCTCTGAGACTGTGTTACTAATGCAGATAATGGAAAGAGTGGACACTGATGAAGGCTTATAGCTGCTGTTATGCAGCTAGCTGACTAAGAAAACTCTATGCGGTAATGTAAAATGGGAGGTCACGTTAGTGGTTACAGCATGCCGTGTAGAGTTAACATGCTTGCTTTTTGCTTGGCAAGTCAGAAAGTCTGTTTTGTAATGCAGTTTCCCATCTCTGCATCATTCTGAACTTTCTTGGCGGTGGTACATTTTTCTAAGAGTGAAGTTCTGAATGTATAATTCTGAGCATTGTCAAAAATCTGGCTTGTTAATATGGACCACTGAAATGTGACTTTGAATTTTTACAGTGCATTAACCCTGGAACTGATCATAATAAGAGCAGGAGCACAACATAGGATGTGTGAGGTATTACTTTTATGAGAAGTCATGATTTTATAGAAGAATAGTGAATGCGGTTTTGAGTTACTTTTTTTCAGCTGAAATTTCATTTTCTTGATTTGTTTCATGAAATACAGAGGTGGAAATGGAAATACCTGTTAAAGCTGCAGTTTGCATTGAGTTAAGAACAGCATTCAGTTTCTTAGTTTAGTTGAATCGTGCAGTAAGTAATGTCTGTTTGATTGTGATCTGTTAAAATTGATGTCATTAACTTTACAAGGTAGAACATAGGCATCACGTTTGGTAATGCCAGCAATGTTTGGGCATTAACACTGTCGTCATTGTAGAAGGGGAAGGAAAGTTCATAATGTATCCAGCTGTGAAACCTCCTCCCAGGTCAAAGGTGCTGCAATGGGAAACATAACCCAGAGTATTTATAGTTACAGAGTGGATTATAGAGGAAAACTTGATTTTTGCAACTGCATCCTCGCACATTCCAAAGACATGTAGTAGGAGGATTGGATACTCAAAATTGGCCATAGATATGAGTGAGCAGTATAAAAAACAACAGTGGCAGGGCTAACCACCCAGTGGTGTGAACCTTGGCTGTAATGATAGTCACTGTTGAAGTGACTCCTCGACCCTATTCGCAAAATGTGAAAAGGGGTGATGGATGGATGAGTGGATGCATTCTTTCAGTGCAATGTGAGGATCTTAACTTTTGAAACTTCTGAAACTTCTTGAAGAACCCTTGTCACTGGAAGCACATCATTTCACCATTTTCACCACAAAACACAAGAGACCTTGTCTAGTTTAGTCATCTTTCTTATGATGTTTAACAGAAGTTACTTTCATTGTTTGTGACACTGTTGCTCTGTGATCTGATGGGTATTGTTAATTTAAAAATCAGTTTGATTTATTTCTTTAAATGCTCCATAGACCAGCTGCTGAGCATATTAAAAGCTCATTAACTTGTTTACTTAAACATGTTATTTTGTAATTTATGTATTCACATTGTTTTAACAGGAGAGTGCTGGTCTGGTATAAGTGGGATGCTAACCCATTTACAGCTGCTTAGGAGAACAGAGAAATGGACATCCTAAGAGAGAGATATCTGTTACTTCATTTCACCATTTGGTCTGGTCAGTTAACCAATTTTCTCAGAGCTGCACGGCATGAATGTACTGGCTGCAGCTAACCATATCACAGTGCTAAGTTTGCTTTTCATAACAAAAGCTTGTCCCAAGTTAGATGATGTTTACTTCATTCTTAATTAAGTGAGAACAGAAAAAAAGTCCAACACAGGGAAGTGAAAAAATGTGGCTATAACAGACTTGCTGACCAGAACACCATAGGGGAACAAGATTATGAGATGAAAATTTTGTTAAAACCAGTCAAGGCAAAACTTACTCCGCAAAAAGAACCACGTGTGGTTATGCAGTAACGGATGTCAGAGTGGCCTACAACCTGTTAGGGACTTTGGTTACCTTGTGTATATACATACATGTATGTGTGTGTGTGTGTGTGTGTGTGTGTGTGTGTGTGTGTGTGTGTGTGTGTGTGTGTGTGTGTGTGTGTGTGTGTGTGTGTGTGTGTATATATATATATATATATACATTTATACACGTACATGGTATGGTGTCATAATGTGTTTTGCATTTTTGAGCATATGAAATGGAAATAATGGCATTTTAAAATATTAATAAACCTTGATAGCTGGAAAATTGGTATGGCTTTCTATACAAGTTAAATGTCAAATATTTAAAAACAAAGCAGAATAAGAAAAATAAAGTAACACTACTTTAGATGAAAACATACGCACTTTAGTACAACAGAGTTCTCTGTTTCAAGTCCCCATGAAGAAACTGTGGCATAAAATTAATTTTAGGTTCAGTCATGCGGGTATGGTAGATTCCCAGCACCAATAATCTTGACATTGTGTCCTGAAAGCCTGTTTGCAGCTGCCTTTTGGTAAAAGAAGTGTCAGTGTAAAAATCATGGTTACCTATAAAAAAAGAAGTTACATCTATCATTCAGCAGCATTTCCCGAATCACCATGTGATATTTTCAGAGTAACTAGGCCGGCTGGGTTCAGGATTATATTCCACGTTTACCATGTTTTGTAATCAGAAAGCTGTTAAATTTTCTGAAAAAGTTCCTCTTATAAAATATTGAAATAAACAGGAAACACTTCCCTAAGAAGGCCACACCACTTACCATTTTCTACACAGCCCTTAAAACTAGTAATTGTAGTATTACCAGGTAGGACACAATTCCAGGAATATCCACTTACTTTTTTGGTTCTTCATTCCCTATAATTATGACAGTATATAGCGGCATGATCTTCTGTTTGATGACTTCATCATGATTCTCCATAATTTATACCTTACCCTAAGCAAGTCTTGGTTGTCCATGTCTTGGAAATCAGCCTTTTATCCCAATCTGCTATATCGTACATGAGCAGAATCACTCCGTAAACTGTTTCTTCTAGCATGGCATCCCCAGAAGTCACAGGCCATGATTTTCCATTAAGAATAACCCCTACTTCCGACATGACAGCCAGGTCATTATAGGGGTTTTCAAGTTCTCAAATGGTATATGTAATTGTGTATTGATTGCTGAAACTGCATTTAATAGCCTGTGACTCCTTGCACCCCTGAATTCCATAAAGTGAATGGATGGATGAATGCACAGATGAACTGGAAAGAGGACTAGGGTACATTCCTTCATTATGCATGCATGCTCTGTACCACAGTATAGCCATTACCTTGATGATCTTAGATCCAGGTGCATCCACTGTATCTTCTCCCCACACATTAGTTATCCCTTGCATTATTTTCACATGTTGGCAATACCACTCCAGAGGTTTCCTGCATGGATGTACAAGTCTAAACATGGGTCTACCACAACTTATTGTATAATCAAAGCCCATGCAGTACTGGCTATTTGTGAATAATCCCATAATTCAAATGACTCCTTGTTTGGGAAAAAAATTATTTTGAATACTGTGTTCTTGAAACTGGGGATTCTCATGCTGAGACTTGGCATCTGAAGATATAGAGGTAACTTGGTGATATGATGAGATGTGCTGTCATTTCTATGTTGAGAATGTTGGTTTTTTTTAGTTTCCTACAGCTGATTTATAGCTGCCACTAGTTCCTGTCCTCTTTCACTGGGTCTGCTGGACCAGCCTTCTCCTCCCATGTGCTACTCCCTACACATGTCTGGGGTTGTGAGAAGTTCAGGAACCATGGTGCACCATCATCATACTGCTGCCTGTGGGTGGGAGGGAGGTCCGTATGCCCAGCGAGATCCCACATAGTGGGACATGCAGTGGATGTCAAACTTGCACCACTCCTCACTTCGGCAAGGGACTGACATCAACAGGATGCCTCACCAAGCCTCAGTAGTATCCTGCCTTTTTTAGGAAAATTAGCTGTGCTAGTTTGCCCCATGCATGAGCACCCTCCTTCCTTCTGCCACAGTGGGCTTGCTCATCTTTCCAAGACATAACCTCAGACAACTGAGCTACAGTCAGACCTTTATCCCTGTATGTCATAGTGCTGACTTGAGGAAAGGGACTGACTTTTCCCGTGATTGTGTTGTGCATATATGTAAAGGCGTTGCTAACAGTTACATCATTCCAAGTCTGTAGTTTGTAGAGTACACTTCCCTCTGTCCATAGAAACTGGATATTTAGTTGATGGAAACAAATCTAATGACACAGATCTCCTTAAAGGAAAACGCCATCCTCCAGTGTTTGTTAGCCTTATCCTGAAGTTAATGTTTTTTTTTTTCTGTCTGTAATGTTAACTAGAATTTGTATTAGTAAAGCCTTCAACACTCATTTTTTTTTCATTTCAGTTCTGTTTCATTGCTACAGACAGTGAACGTCCCTGCATTTTCTCCCTGTTTTGAGCTCACATTATTATAGAGAGGAATTTGACTCACTCTGCATGATGTCTACTACAGAGAAGTTCTGTAGTTTTTGCTGTTGATCAGTGCTTAAAAGTTTTACATCATGAGAATGTTTTACTGAGAAGGGACGTGCGGCAGTCAGGCATGACAGTCAAAGAAGGTAGGGGAGTGACACTAAATTGAGAGGGGTTGCAATATCCTGACCCTATGTAAAATGGAGAAAGGGAGTTGACAGTAAGGGACATGAGACTGTTTTGCTAATATGAAAGTAAAGTCATTTGGCTAGCTATCAACATTGATAAAAACGTTTAGTTATAATTCTTTAATGTAGGATGGACATTAAATTCCTCTACTATTTACTCCATTGAGAACTTTGATTATACAGTAAGTTGTGGTAGACCCATGTTTAGACTTGGCAAATACAATTCAGTTTGGGAAGTTGCTTATTTAGCACATGCAGAATAACAGTATTTTTTTACTATCTTTGTATCAGTGACATCTTTTTCTGATGTTATAAGAAATTTAAGTACATTTGATTACCGAGACTTGCCTGAATGCCCATTTTGGGGTAGACTGGTAGGACGATTGAACCAAACATGAGAGAGGTGTCTGCCTTTGTCTGTTAGCAGGAAAAAAAAACCAATGAGAACATTGAAAGCAAAGACTGCTCTTTTACTGGAGAATATCCGATCTGTTATGCAAAAGAGCTGTCAAAGTAAACTAGTTTTAGTTAAAAAAGTAGAAGTTTGTAAAGTTACTACCATGGCCAACATATGTAGACCAGTAGTATATTTAAGAAAACAAAAAACTCTTTGTGAAACTGTTGCAGTGGGTCCCCTTACCATGGTACATTAAAAGGGAATGTCAAAATTCAAGCTGAATTCGTATTAGTATTTTATTGTTTGTCTTTTTTTTTCATTTTTAGTGTGCAGCAAAGTCAAATAAAAACAAGCAACTGGTCCACCAGGTAGCCAAATTATTCAAAGAAAATGTACACCAGTTAACAGTTAACTGAAGATAAAAGAATTAGTTTAAACAATTTGTTAATTTCTGAACTCAGCAATGTATTTTAAGTACAGGAATCAGATTTGACATAAAAATCCAGGTCAGGGTTAGATTAGGTCCATAATGATTTGATTTTTTGTTTAACTGTATCAAATTAGTATGTGCTTGAAATTGCTCTAAGCAAGAAACCATGCCTTACAGGGAGGATGTTATTAGGGAGATAATTCCTGCCCAGGGGTGTTGTGAGGTCTAATGCCATAGGCACAGGGCCTATACACCCACCCATTTAGGAGCCTTATATCCCCAATAACACCCACACTGGAGGGCATTAATGTGCTTAGACAATGAGATATTGTTAAATTGTTTCATATTTGCCTTTTTAGCAGTGTATACTGAATGTAAAATAGTTTCTTTGCACAATATTTCAAAGTTGTTGTAGTATATTAATTAATGCTGGAGAAAGAACTTTACATCCAAGTAAAAAAAGAAAAATCATAGTATGCAAAGCATTACACTCCCCCACAACTGACTCAATTTTGCCTTCTTCGTTTTCTGGCAGTTGTTGAGGATTAGTTAGTCAGCAAAGCATGACATTATAAATTCACACCTCTTATTGTTCAGATAATGCATGCTGATGAAAGGCCTATTCGGACCTGTACTCTTAAACAAAGAAATTGAGAAGTGTGTGGTCTTGCTCGTTTTTGCACTCTGTTTCTGTCTTCTGTCATACACACAGACTCACTCTGGATTTCTCAGTTTCATTTTTTATTTATTTTTCCAATTTGCTAAATACATTTATTTCAACAACACTTAAGCAAGGGGTACATGAAACGGCAAGTCCTTGTAACTGCCATTGCTGTTGCTTCTTATAGTTGAGTTTTTATCCTTTTTTATTATTATTGTTTTATACTTGGTAAGCAGCAAAGCTGCATTTAGCAAGTATAAACGATGACAGCCGTTTGCATTTTTTTCCATTTTGTGTTTCACAGCTGCTTAATATGTTGCTGTGAAGAGACAGCATTGTTTAATTGTTATTGGGGCTTGCTTATGTGTACATTAACACCCTGTTGAAGATGTTCATTCTCTAATAGGGTGGACAGTGTACATTCAACCCATTTTCTAAAAAAAAAAGAAAATATCATTAAAACAAACAGAAATGCCAGCAGAGAGAGAGAAATGTATTCTGTAAAACATACAGTCCAAACGTAGATAATCAGTCAGGAAGAAACAAGATGAGCGTTTTCGGCTATATGCCTTCTTCAGATTCTGTTTGAATAAAATACTTTCTCTTTAATAATCAAGTCCTGTCAATCAGACACTGCCCCCTAAGCTTTCTTCCTTTCAGTATACAGTAGGATCTAAGGGCATACTTCCATTAAGTCCAGGATTTCTATCTGCTTGTAAATCTGCTATCCAGAGTGTTTCAATTACTTCGGTTTTGTAGGACAGATCTCCACCTCTGACACTGACTTGCACTTTTTCCAAGGATAAAAATGAAAACTTGTGCCCAGGATTTTTCTGGATATGTTGTGACAAAGCATTCATTTGAATAACAAGTTTAATGTCATTAAGGTGATGTAATATCCTTTCCTTGAAGGGTCTATTCATTTTTCCTATATAGAACCCTTGGCAGCTATCAGAAATGCCAACATAAATGATGTTCTTCATGTTGCGATCCACATATGTCTTTAACTGATCAGATCAACCAGTTATCGGATGTATAAAAAAATTGCTAGTACTGATATGGGGAAATGTCTTGAACTTCTTGCAAGGAAAGGTACCTATCCTGTGAGTAAAGATTGGGATCCAAAACCTTCTTTATGACATAAAAGTCTTTTCAGATTCATTTTATTCCTAAAGGTAAACCTAGAGCTGTTGCCCACTGTACATCTCAAATTATCATCCATCGTTAGAATCTTCTGTTTTTTTCTTAATTGTTTCACAAACTGATGAAATATAACTACTATAAGTAAGTAGGCATCTCAGACTATCCAGTTCCTTATTTTGTTCATTAGATCCTGTTCTACCTTCCTTCACTCCCACTGAAAAATAAGGTCTTCCTCTGGTTATTCTCTGACCCTTCACTTGTACAGTTCCTTGTTGAAACTCAGAATCCTTGTATCCACGAGCTAAGAAGTCTCTCACAAGATGTCCAGACTCCTGTTCATATACAGTCTTCTGTACAAAGCCTTGATGTTCGTAGAAATTGACCATTGATTACATGTGGATAAGCATGTGTGAGATGCATGCTCGTCCTATGGAGAAGATGATTTCTCCAACACTCCTTTCTATGTATGCATGTATTAAATTTTTCCTGTTCATTCAATAAAATGGTAATGTCCAAAAAAATCTATCTCCTTAGTTGAATTGCGCATATCAAATTCCATGAGTTTTGAGAGCTCATGTTCATTACCTCCCCATAAAAATAATATGTCATCCACAAATTTTCCATAATAAATTATACTACTTCTCTGTAAATTCCTATTGCTAAAAATATATTTCTACTCCCAATGTGGCATAACCAAGTTAGAGTAGCTGTTAGCACAAGAAGTGCCCATCACTACCCCCTCCCCCATTGTTGCCAGTAATATTCAGCTTCATACAAAAAGATGTTCTTCTCCAAAAACATTTTCAACAATAGACAGATTTGTGTAACACGTGGTCCCTCAAACAATTCATGTTTCACCAAAAACTCCTGGATGGAATTCAACCCATACTCATTGGAGATCACAGTAAACAAACTCTTAACATCCATTGTCACCACCACAAGACCCTTTGTGCTACTCAAGGTCATAACATAGCTGTGTTAAGCTTCCAAAAACTGTGGAGTATCCCTTAGTACTGTAGGCGCCTTGGGTAATGCTTTCTTTAGTTGATGTTACACAAAAACTGAGACTGGCTCAGTAAGTTTCCCTGTCCCTGACACAATTGGTCATAGAGGTGGGTCCTCCTTGTTTTTGTGTATCTTAGACAATCCATTAATAACTGGTATCATGGGATGCCCAACCTTCAAATACTCACACAGTTCTTCTGTAACACTCCTCTTCATATAAAGATCATATAATGTGTCTTCCACCCTTCGTATAATCTTCTGTACTTCCCACTTGGGTATTCTTTGATAAGTGTTAGCATCCCTAAGCATTACCAACATCTTTCTATGATAGTCTCGGGTGTGCATCACTACAGTGGCACCTACTTTATCAGCTGGCTTGATTATAACATCACTGTTCTGAGAAAGTTCCTGTAGCACCATCATTTCTGAAGTATTCTAATTGTAAAAAACCTTTCCATTGTCTCCATATCGTAAATTAGCTACCTCCATGTCACACATACGTGTAAAAAAAATCTCTATAGCTGGGTGAAATGGGGGGACAAACGTGCTAGGCTTCTTGAAATTATCCTTAGTTTCATTCTCATTATTGCCATTTCCTAAAATATTCTTTAAAGCGACATTCCTGCCAAAAATTTTATGTCAAATGTAAATTCACTTAACCTTGATCGAAGAGCAGGAGTAAAAGAAAGCCCTCTGTTTAGTAACGAAACATGTGCTTCATTCAATACAGAATTAGATAAATTAACAACTAAAGATTCATTAGCTACATTTATATTTCCATAGTTACTTTCAACCTTTTCCTGCTCCTGCTGTTGGACCTTGCTCTGTGTATCGAGTGCTGCTTCATCAGGACAGGAAAATTAATAAAAACCGGCACATGGGATGCTTTGTCTTTAGGTCCTGTGCTCATTTTGTTAATACTCAAAGACTTAGTACTGTTAACTTGATTCTCTTCTCCATTCTTAAAATTAGTAGAATCCATTGTAAAACCAAGTTCACATCAAGTGGATCTCGGACAGTCATTAGAATTCAAAACTTTCTTTGTACCAGTCACATCTAGAATATCACCGTCAAATACACTACTCCCTTTAAAGGAGTGGATGGTGCTTGATTTAAAAGATCGCTGTTGTAATGAAATATTCCCCTAAATAGAAATGTCTTCTTTGCCTTGTTCCTTAACAGCTGATTTCACTTGAGGTCTTGGCCATTGAAAAATGTTGCCACTCTTAAAATCTTGATAACCTCTAGCTGTCTTTCTGCTTTTCATACTTTTTAATTTGCCATCATAAGAAATTCGATTTTGTTGCAGCACTTCCACTTTATTCAAAAAACTTTCAGAGAGTGTTGCCTTCTCTAATTCTGCTCATTTAGTGTCAATAAAATGAGCTACTTGTTCTTCAAAATGATGAAAGAACTCAATTAATAAGGACAGCACAGTGGTACAACAATTGTGTTGTCGCCTCACAGCAAGAGGTTCTCTGGTTTGATTCTCAGCTGGGGTGCCTTCTGTATGGAGACTGTATGTCCTCCCTGCATTCGTGTGGGTTTCTTCTGGGTGCTCCGGTTTCTTCCCATGTTACAAAGACATGCATCTGGAGCTTTTCAAGTAACCATCCAAAAACAAATTTTGTTCAGTATCCAATCCCTCTGCCATGTATAGACCAAAGTCAGAACGTGAATCAATCAGAAAAAATAACAAAACTTCTAGTCCGCTAAAGGCTTGCTCTATTAGGAAAAACACAATGTCATAAAAACAAACAGATATGCCACCATGGAGAGAGAAATTTATTCTGTAAAACAAGTAGTCCAAACATAGACAAATCTAAAACCAGTCAGGATGAAACAGGATGAGTGCTTTCAGCTGTATGCTTTCTTCAGATCCTGTTTGACCAAAAAATACTTCCTCTTTAATAGTCAAGTCCAGTCAGCCAGACACTACCTCTTAAGCTTTCTTCCTTTCAGTATAGGGTTTAAGGGGATCCTCCCATTAAGTCCAGATTTCTATCTGCTTGTATATCTGCTTTTCAGAGTGTTTCAGTTCCTTCAGTTTTGTTGGACAGATCCCCACCTCTTACACTGACTTGCACTTTTTCCAAGGCTAAAAAGGAAGTCTTGTGCCCATATTTTTTCTGGATCTGTTGTGACAAAGCATAGATACATACGCAGAGGCAGAGATGGGCAGATTTACCACGTTTACATAAAAAGACACATATGTATACAAACGCAGAGGTAAACATAGAAA
Source organism: Protopterus annectens (assembly GCF_019279795.1). Taxonomy (NCBI): domain Eukaryota; kingdom Metazoa; phylum Chordata; order Ceratodontiformes; family Protopteridae; genus Protopterus; species Protopterus annectens. Next base: position 1,134,615,973 of record NC_056735.1, on the reverse strand, counting down.
GATAGAAATGTGCAAAGCAGTTACAGCCCCTTTTTTGACTAAATACATCTCGTGCTATTATGATCAAGTAAAAAAAGAAAAATCATAGCATGCAAAGCATTACCCCACACACACACACACACACACAACTGACTCGATTTTTCCTTCTTCGTTTTCTGGCAGTTGTTGAGGATTAGTTAGTCAGCAAAGCATGACATTATAAATTCATACCTCTTATTGTTCAGACAATGCGTGCTGATGAAAGGCCTCTTCAGACCTGAACTCTTAAACAAAGAAATTGAGAAGTGTGTGGTCTTGCTCGTTCTTGCACTCCCTTTCTGTCTTCTGTCATACACGCGCACACACACACACACACACACACACACACACACACACACACACACACACACACACACACACACAAAACTAACTCACACTCTGGCTTTCTCAGTTCTCAGCACTTAAGCAAGGGGTAAGTGAAACAGCAGGTCCTTGTAACTGCCGTTGCTGTTACTTTTCATAGTTGAGTTTTTATCTTTTTTATTATTATTCTTTTATACTTGGTAAGCAGCAAAGCTGCATTTAGCAAGCATAAACGATGACAGACATTTGCATTTTTTCCAGTCTGTGTTTCACAGCAGCAGCCTAGTATGTTGCTATGAAGAGACAAGCTTGTTTTTTTACTTGGGCTTATGTGTTAATATCCTATTGAAGATGTTCATTCTCTAATAGTGTAATAGGGTGTACATTGTACATTCAACCCATTTTCTAATAAAATAGACATGAAGTATATAACCACATAGTTATACTGAGATTGGTGTGGTTACACAACATGGAACTGGTCGAGGATATTATTTACATTTCACTCACAAGGATATTAGATTTCAGTCAATGCAGCGTGCTTTTTTTGCCTAGAGTACTGTTTTAATGTTTCGTTAATGAATTTCTCTTGTTAAATCTGTTGTTTTTAATTAAGGATTATAGTGTCACATTAAGCCTATTTAAGTGCTGTTAATTTAAAGTTATTGACTTTGTGGATAAGCTAAAGGCTTGTAAATGTTGGTATTTTTAGTAAATCTTGGTTGGGCAACATGATATGTCAGTGCACAAATCTGAACTGTATTTTTTTACAACTGATGCAATTAAATGTAAATATTTAAATGCTGAAATTCAAGTAAGTGATGCTAAGTATTTGTTTTTTATCAATCAATAAATAAATGCATGTATATACATACAAAGATTAAAAAAATGACAAAGTATCTCAGAGAGTGACTAAGGACATAATATGCTTTGTATAAGATGCACATTTTTATTTTAAGTGCAAATGTCAATTTTACTTTACCAAACTTAAAAAAAGCTTAAATGTTCAAGGGCAGGAAATATTCCCTTGATAGTGCACGTTATAGCAAGGCCTGTTGGTTTTCATGAACTCTGTGAAGTCCTTTCAGTCGTTTTCTTGTGCAGGTGAAAGAAGAGTCTTACCATCTGTTGCCAGTGTTATGACTGTGGTGATGTGGGGTTTAGAAATGTTCTTAATTCATTGACTAGTTGTAGCAGGTCCCTGTAATTGACGGATTCTGTGTCCTGAGAATCAAACACATTCCAGAAGTGTGGGCTTAGATGTGCAGATTAAGTAATGTCACTTGCTGTTGCAGACTGCAGCTACTGCATTTAATAACAGGCACTAATGATGATCCTGAGAGTGGCAGAAAGTTGTACAAGCTGTGTTCAGACATTCCATTACTTACCTCTGAACTGTATTCTGGACTTTGTTACTCATGTGAGGTGTGGATGACAAGGAGACATCTTTTATGGATGGGCAATTAAAAGTGAAATTCATTTCTTCTTTCAGTGCAAGATCTCACATTTTCTGTGCCTTACTTTTTGCTGATTTGGGGAATGGGTTCCTCTGTAAATGTATATGCATTTTAGTTATGGCAATACCTTAGCACTGTAACATAATAAAACATCATTTACTGATGGCTGAGCAGAACGTGGTATATAAGACAAGGTTGAACAAAAAGTCTGACTTAATGTCTTTGTTATTCAGTACATAAGTGGTGATTTCATTTAGTATGTCCATCTGATTGTTTCACTTGTCAGAAGACTGCCTCTGTTTTGGGTAAAGGGTAGTGAGGTATTGGCATTTGGTTTAAGTAGACAAATATGATATCTGTTTAGGTAAAGTAAACTTCAGTAACACAAGTACTACATACCCTGTGAAATATTATCTACACTCATGCAGTTTTCTTTCATTCTCTTGTTACCAGGGCTGGCCTTTCTTTGGTCAACTGGCGCCCTAGGCAAAAAGGCTTCACAGCCCCCCCCCCCCCCCCCCCCACACACACACACACGCACACCATCCAATGCCCCTGTTCTGGTCTACTTACACCATCCAGATTACTTTTTCTTCCCTTTTCTCATATTTTGTCTTACTCTTCAGCTTTTTCCTGTATTCATTCAACATATTTTAAAGAATCCATTTCTTTACTACAAAAAGTAAGAACATTGGAAAAGTGCCCCTGCTAGAGCAGTGCCTAAGCAGCCGCCTAGTTGGCTTATGCCTAATGTCGACTGTGCTTTGTTTGCTGACATTAGATCAGCTGTCATTTGCTTTCCTACATCTTTATTTATGCATGGTTATATGCTTGCTAACCCAGTAGTCCAAAGTAGACTAGCTTTCAGCCACAACCCAGGTCATAAGGAAAAAGGGGATGAAAATTACATTATACAGCAGGTAGACCAAAAGCTTAATATGAGTATTGTAGATTACACAAAGTAATTCACTGCCACAGTGTACATAAAAAGCAAAGAAATATTCACTGCCCAGTACTTAGTGCATAGCATTTCAGATGCAAGCAATCACAAACTAAACAAAACTGTCACTGCTACTTGAGAAAATGGATGTCCCCTTCAATCCAGAAGAAAAAAGGTGGTGAGGGCAGTTGAGGTTTACAGACGTTAGTCACCTGATCTTTAGAATATTTTTTGTAGGAAAGCCGCTGGAAGAGGTTTTGCTCTGTTCTACGGTCTACCTCTATGGTTGTTATGTAGCTTGCCTCTCCAGTGTTATCTTCTGAGATGTTATATAGCTTACCTCTCCAGAGTTTGATAGGGATGTGTTGTGTATAGGTGCTGATGTTCTTCGTGTTTCACTGTTGCAGTCATTACATTTGGGTAATCTGCTGGCAGGTTGCCCTCAGTCGGCCTGATTAACAAAGTCTTGGGTCCTGCATCAGTTGCTGTCCCTTCTTCCATGACATCAGGTCGTCAGGGGTATAAAACATGCAGCCGACGCCATTACATCAGTCTTTCCTGCCGTGCGGTGCCCGATGTCAGTAAAAGTTAATAATTGCATTACTTGTGGAAAGCAAATACCTCGTAAAGATTTTCATTCTTACTGTATTCCTTGCCTAGGCCCTGACCTACGACATACCTTACTGTCAGTTTTGTGCTTTATTTAATCAGCGCACTATCCGTCGTCGTTATATTTTTGCCTCTCATTACTTCGGTTCTCGGTTTAATTATCCAGAAATGTCGTTGATTAGCCATCCGACTACCGGGATTCCAAAAAAACTCAAAGATAAAGATAGAGACAGGCTGTCAAGGTCCAAAACTGCCTATGACACTTCTCCTAAGCCATTCGACAGTTTGCCGGTACTCATTGAGGTGCTTTCGCAGCCTCTGATACCCGCTACTTCTGATTCGCAGGCCTCTACTGAGACCCATTCAGAGTCCGGTATGCCGCAAGATGCTTCAACTATGGAACCCGCGGATGTCTCTACCTTGGATGAGTCCGGAGCTGCTGTGCAGGCACCGGCTTCTGAGGGTGTATTCGGGCCTTCAGACTTGAATATTAAAACGTCACCTCCTTCATTACTAAGGCCTAAATCTTGATCCATGTCTACAAAATCGACGCCCAGGCCACATGCTCAGGCCCCTATGCCTAAAAACAAATGATAACAATGGCTGAACATCTAATAACTCTAATCAGGGGTAGTCAACCCCCCCCCCCCCCCCCCCCAAGAGGCCTAGGGCTGAGCTTGCTTATGAATCTTCTGATCAAGATTCTGTTTCTTCTGACTCTTCTGGTAACCTGGATTTGTCCATACCTACTTATGAGGATTCTGATGCAGAGGATTCCATTCCCTCTGCTTCCCCTCCTGAGGATTTTTCTTTTGGGGAAACTTCACATACTTTAAGGGAGCATTTCCACTGGGAAAGCCAGGAATTTTCTGATTCAAAAAAGAGGCTTAGGGATTTCCTTCTTCTGCCTCAGCATAGACCTTTGGCTGTACCTCCTGTACTAGACATTGTTGATGATGTTTCTCGGAATCCAGTTTGGCCCCTGATTTCCTGCCTCCGGCTCCTAGTAAACCTGACAGATATTGCAAGGTTCCTGAGTCCCAGAAGTTCCTTTTTCAAAAATCCTGTTGCAGATCCAGAAACCATTTCTCAGGGACCCAAGGGCATTAAGACTTCTACTGCTAAAAATCCTACCCCTTCTGATAGAGACTCCAGGGTGCTGGATAGATGGGGTAAAAAGGTTTATACTTCTGCAACCTTGGCAATCAGAGCTTTAAACTGCCAGTTTCATATGTTAAAATATCAAAAGCATATTATTGGACTGGTTAAACAGAAAATGATGTTGATTCCTGACTGTGTGGAAAATAAAGATTTACAGGATTTAATGCATTCTGCTGAACAAGTTGGAAAACATACTTTGCAATGTGGTTTTGATTCTTTAGAGGCCTCCTGCAGGGCTGCTGTTACTGGGTTTGTGCATAGAAGGCACGCTTGGTTTAAGGAGCAATCTTTGCCTGATCATGTTAAAGCTAAATTGTTGGATGCTCCTTTAAATTACGACCACCTGTTTGGCAATAAGGCAGAAGAAGTTCTAAAAAATATGGAAGATAAAGCTAAATCTATGCAAACTGTTAAAGATTTCTTACAAGCGCAACCTCCCAAGATTTAGTAGACACTGGCCTATTAAGAATTGGTCCTTTTCCAGCCCCTTCCAGATCCTCTCAAACCAAACCCAGACACAGCAAAAACCCCAGGTTTCAGTCCCAGGGGACTCTCAGAACTAAGCAGTGGGGGGCCTCCACTTCCAAATCTGGAAATAACAAGACACCCCCTTATAGTAAACAGTCTCAATTACTTCCTTTTAAAATTATCAAGCACTTGTCTTTTAACCGCCCTTTTGGGGGGAATGATTGCTCTTCATGCAAAGAGCTGGGAATTCATAACCCAGGACAAATGGGCTTTACATATAGTGTCCCAGGGATACAGATTTCATTTCCACACGTTGCCAACACCAAATGGGTGGCCAGACCTGCCCTCAAGTCAGTGGACAGAGGCTCAAAAACAAGTACTTTCCCTCTTAAGCATGGGGGCTATTCAACTGGTACCAGAAAAGGAAAAGAGACAAGGTTTCTATTCCTGGCTTTTTCTGGTACCCAGAAAAGGCAAATCATGGCGTCCAATCCTGGAACTGTCTACTCTAAACACCTTTCTGGAGATTCCAAAATTCAAGATGCTGACTCTTCACTAGGTACTTCCTTTGCTAGGCAAAGACGCCTGCTTGGCAACTTTAGATTTCAAAGAAGCATATCTGCACATCCCAAACAGGGAATCTTGCAGAAGATACCTACGCTTCAAAGCAGGCTACTTGCATTATCAGTTCTCTGCACTCCCCTTTGGCTTGTCTACTGTGCCCAGGGGATTCACAAAGTGCCTGGCTCCAGTTATTGCATTTTGCAGGCAAAGAAATATTCAAATATACCCATACCTGGACGATTGTCTAATTCAGACAGAAAACCAGGATATACTTCTAAATCATCTGGCGTTTGTAAAAAGGGTTCTAACTTGTCTGGGGTACACCATAAATGAAAAGAAATCACAACTGGTACCCTGTCAACAGATTACATTCCTGGGTGCAAGCTTGAATACAACTGCCCAGATGGCTTTCCTCATGCCAGAGAAGCAAATTCATTTGGTAACTTACTTCAAACAAGTGACCACAAAAACCCTGCTATCTGCAAGACAAATACTGCAAGCCTTGGGGTTCACGGCCTCCTGCATTCTTTTAATTCCATATGCAAGACTGCATATGAGGAAACTACAGTGGTATCTAAAAAGTCTATGGAGTCAACATTGTCACAGCCTGGAAACAATGATTCCTATCATACAGTGCCTACACCTAGAGTTCCTGTGGTGGGCAGAAGCCTTCCACCAAAACAAGGGACTACCATTCACATTAGCTCCTGCCGCCCAAACCCTACAGATGCATCAGACTATGCATGGGGTGCTCACCTGGCAGGGAAGTGCATTCAGGGCAAATGGAGCCCAAATCAAATGCACCTACATATCAATCAAAAAGAAATGTTAGCTGTACAGAATGCTCTGACAGCCTTCAAGGACTACATTCTTCTAGGACAACTAATGGTAAAGACGGACAACACCACGGTTATGTGGTACATAAACAAGCACGGGGGTACACATTCCTACCCCCTCTGCAGACTAGCCATGGCATTGTGGAACACAGCCTTGAGCTACCAAGTGCATCTACAAGCTCAGTTCCTGCCAGGAAAATTGAATACACTGGCAGATGGACTAAGCAGAAACCTCATGGACCCACACGAGTGGAAACTGGAACCATGGATTTTCAACATGTTGACAAGCGAATGGGGCAGCCCAGACATAGATCTATTTGCCTCCCCCCAGAACTACCAGTTGGACAGGTTTTGCACAAGGACTCCCCACAAACAAGCCTGGAAAGTGGATGCCCTATCCTTCAGCTGGAAAAACCTGTCAGTCTACACCTTTCCCCCTCTGCCTCTGCTCTCCAAAGTTCTACTAAAAGTCAAACAGGACAAACCAAGGATGATTTTGATTGCTCCAGACTGGCCGCGCCAACACTGGTACCCCCTCCTGCGCAGTGTGTCGCAAATATTTCCATGGCACCTGCCACAGACCCCTTCCCTGCTGTCTCAGCAGGAGAACCAAATTCTGCACCCTCAGCTTCCAACATTGAACCTTACAGCCTGGCTAATCACTTAAATTCACCCCTATTATCCCTCAGCAAAGCTGTGATGGATGTCATCTTGGAGGCGAGGAGACCTAGTACTAGAAAATCTTATGCTGACAAATGGAAAAGATTCTGTGCCTGGAACCAGTCTTTAGGGATGAGCACAGCAGTACCCAATTTACCTCAGATTTTGCGATACTTAACTGAGATGCTTCACAAGGGCCTGTCTTTTTCCTCCATTAAAATCCACGCCTCAGCTATTTCAGCTCACTATAACAAAGAACCACCCCTCTTATCTCATCCTCTGCACAAGCAGTATCTCAGAGGGGCAAAAAACTTGAGATCACCCAGGAGAGTTCTTACCCCTGCCTGGGACCTTAACTTTGTTTTGGAGAAACTCACTCTACCTCCTTTCGAGCCAGCTGCTACTGCAGACTTAAAATTTATTTCTTGGAAAACAGCTTTCCTTTTAGCAACCACTTCAGCTAGAAGGATATCTGAATTACAGGCCCTTATGGCAGTGGAGCCTTTCATCATCTTTCATGCAGACAGGGTATCTCTCAGGACCAATCCGTCCTTCATGCCCAAGGTGGTTTCCAGTGTGGCTCTTACTCAGTCCATTCATTTGCCAACCTTCTTCCCCAATCCACAGAACAAAGGGGAACAGATTCTGCATTCCTTGGATGTGCACAGGCAACTAAGATTCTTCTTGGACAGGACTAAATCTCGAAGAAAATCTGAAAAATTGCTGGTAGCATTTGCTGCAGGGGCAGAGGGGAAGGCTATTTCAAAACAAACCATTTCTAACTGGATAAGCCATTGCATTCATTTCTGCTATAAGCACCATGGAAAACCTATCCCCCAGGGGATCAGGTCTCACTCCACCAGGGCTGCATCTACTTCTGCAGCTGTTCTCAGAGGTGTTCCTACCAGGGATATCCTAGAAGCTGCTACCTGGAGTTCTGTACATACTTTCACCAAGCACTATAATTTACCAATTTTCTCTAAATCCAGAGCTGGCTTTGCCACTGCTGTCTTGCAGGGCCTTATTGCTGGCCCTAATGTTGTGTAAACTCCTCCTCCCAACCATAGCTTTGGGAATCTACCCAAATGTAATGACTACAACAGTGAAACACAAAGAACATAGTACAGTTGTGTACACTTACCATAAATGTAGATGTTCGAGTGTATTCACTGTTGCAGTCCTGGTTACCCTCCCTCCAGCCCCCTAGATTTTTCTGACTATACCTCTCCTTTCCTTTACTATGCTTAAAAGCCTTTTTGGTGTATTTACTTTTGGTTGGAGGTATACCTTTGTGTTTTTTTTGTTTATTTGCTCCCCATTAGGGGGGCACCTGACATTTGGGGCAAGAAAAAACTGATGCAATGGCATCGGCTGCATGTTTTATACCCCTGACGACCTGACATCATGGAAGAAGGGACAGCAACTGACGCAGGACCGAAGACTTTGTTAATCAGGCTGACTGAGGGCAACCTGCCAGCAGATTACCCAAATGTAATGACTGCAACAGTGAATACACTCGAACATCTACATTTATGGTAAGTGTACACAACTGTACTTTCTTCACAGGGTGTTTTGGTATGGAGAATGCATTCTGCACCACTGCTGCAGTTTCAGGGATGGCTGGGGCTTGTTCCCACTTCACCCAGTACTGAAATCCCCTGCAGTTATAGCAGTTCTGGAGCCAGACTCACTTCACTAACTCCATTCTGGGCTGGTTGAACGAGGAGGTTATGAGAGCACAGTCCCATAAACTGGTTAAGCTGGGGACTTTGAGGGAACATGGGTGAAATTCTTAGCTAGGCTTATAAGGGCCTCTGGGCCAATAGCCTAGTATCATCCTATGAGTCTATGAACCTATGAATGCACTGAAGTTAATAATGGAGTAACTAGAAGAGACATTGTGACTTGTCTGAGACAGACTTCAAGCCCTTCTCTTTTGCTCAGTCCCAAGTACAGCATTATAAGCCTGTCTCTAAGCTGGACAAGTATGTACTTCCTTTCGGCAGGCTCCTATGAGTGATGGACTTAACTGAGGGGATGATCCCATTTAAGATCATTAGTTTTGCCTTGCAGTGTTCTGGTGCTTCACATACTCACATACAAGCCATTCTTTTCCATCTTGGCTTAACCAGGCAGGTTGCTGGCAAATCTGCATTCATTGTGATTATTTTTGCATTGGCTTTGGGTATATAGGTTCATAGGGTCATAGTATCAGGAACTGTCCTCAAGGGATCTCCTCTGGAGATATCACATTTCAGTAATAGCATGGCAAACCTGCATTTTGAAGTCTTGTTGGTGGTTGCTACATCATTCCACTGTAGTCTTTTTGTTTACCTTTTCTAACCTTGGAACATGGCAGTCTGGGACTTCATGAAAAAGCTGGGCCTCAACTGGAGTGATGCATGTGCAAGGCACTGTTTAAGAGATTTTAGCCTTTAGACATAGCTACAGTGCCATATAAGTTATACTGGGTTCAGACTGGTCTTAGCAGCTGCAGCCTTCTTCTGAAGATATGACTGGATCTTGAGTCGGTCTTTCTTTGTGTAACCTGGCATATCAAGACTGGGGATGGGTCCCTGCTTTGTTGTATAATAGTGTGCACTTTCTTTTTTAATTTTTGGTATCTCTCCTGTAAGTCAGATATCTACAGGTTCATGCAATATCCTTGCTTTATGAGCCTTTATTAAATCCTCACCATTCGCAGTAGCTGAGTTACTAGCTACTAGCATGATTACCTAGTAGCATGTGGTTCAAGTGGCCCCCACAGGACAGGTGATAGTAGGATATGCTTCAGAGGCAGTTTATGAGGTAGGTTCATTTGAGATTACCAAGCTTGCAAAAAGCTTGATATTGTTATCAAGTAAGGGTTGTTGTTTGGGCCAACGTGTTTGTGACTGTATTTCTCAAAACAGCCATCCAGGTCAAGAAGATGGATACCGTCTCCTATCAGTTCAGAAAGACCTTAGCAGATACTTGATTTTTCTTTTGGGAATTCAGTCTTCATTAGTCAGCTTTCCCATCATCAATTTGTATTGCAAATGCTGTCTTTTTCCTAGCTTTGTCAGAAATTCGAAATGGATAGGAGAGACATTGTTATGGGAAGGGAAGGTAGTTTTGTAGCTTGGGAAAGTTTAGTCCCTAGAGCTAACACATGCACTACATTCCAAGTCCTGATAGTTAACAATAGTGTTATTCTAAGTACGTAGCTTTATAATATGACAGCAAGCACTGAAAATTAGGTGGAAAATATCAGCTGTATCAGATGCAAGGAGTTTGTGCTAAATAGCTGTGAAAGAACAGGTGGGCTGTTGCTGATTTGTTTGTATGGTCTCTGCCCACTCGTATCATACACACAATTTACGTAGTTGTATGCAAGGAGCTCTTTACAACTCCTTCCCTCCCATAAATTTGTGTTAATTACACATCCGTTACTGATAACTTGAAATGGTTTGTTTATCATTAAAGAGTCCTAGCAACAGAATAGGATTTGCTGTGTAACTGAATCCTGAAGTTGTGGGAGTTATTTCTTCAGGGCATAACTGAATTTTGCTTTACTGAGCTCCTAATTCTTCTGAATCATGCCAGCCATGTTATTACTTATTTGTCACGCAGTACTGGCTTTTATCAAGGATTTCTGTTTTAAGAAGTCTACATGTATGATTAAATTCACCTTGTTTGTTTTATCATGGAGAGGGGGAAAAAGAATTTGAGTCAGATTAAAGTCGCGGTGGTATTTGCATTGAGCTGTGAGAATATGACACCTATGAAATTTCCCTTCCCATGGTTACACTAAACACAGATTACTTCCCATGTTTATTTTAAATACGGATTAGTAAGAGATGATGTGTTGGATAAAGCTAAACTGCAGGCATAAGAAACATAAGCAGATGTATTTTGCTTTCCTCGATTTATTGTGTGATTTTGTGGTTAAATTAAGGAATTTTGGTTCCAAACAATAACTTAATACCTCAGAAGCAGTTCTGGAATATCTTCAATGGAAAACTGCAGGCATAACCTGGACACAGTGTAGGATGGTGCCGTGTGTGTGTGTGTGTGTGTGTGTGTGTGTGTGTGTGTGTGTGTGTGTGTGTGTGTGTGTGTGTGTGTGTGTGTGTGTGTGTGATGTTTATGTTTTATACTTTGTTGACAAGTTGTTCTTAGAATTTCCAACAGATAAGCCCTATAAGAATTTATTTATTTGTTTATTTGGTATTTGTTTACCAGGAAAGTCCGACTGCGTCATGAGGTACCCATTTTCAGCAGAGGCCCGAAGCTCCAGATATATATGGTTAACAGAATGAAAAACTAGATAGACATAATAAAGTCATAAGATTCAAGCACAAATGTGAAAATAGCTCATTAGTTTGTTAGAATGAGAACTTAACAGATGATAAAGTCATAACATTCAAGCACAAAATTTGAAAGAACTACACATTAGTTTGTCAGAATAAAAGCTCAACAGACATAATAAAGTCATAGTGAAGATGCAGCATTATTTATATAATACATCATAAGGATTATTAATATTCTAGAGGTCATGAAATATGATAACAAATTATATTGGTGAAGGTGTATGATAGTATAAGTAGAGAAGGGTAGGGTGTGATAGAGGGGATAGTAGGAACAGATGTGAGTGTTTATAGGTTAGTACTAAGCTAACTGCCCTTGCAAGGCATTTTAAGTCGAGCTAATTATCCCTTGTGAGACTCAAACCCTGCACCTTGTGTTTGTAAGGTAAGCACCTAACCATTAGGCCACCCTCCCAACCCTAACTACTAGCTGACTGGCACTATGACCATGGTAGGACTCGAAACTACAATCTTCTGATCCAAAGTCAGATGCCTTATCCATTAGGCCACATGTAAACTCACAGGAGTATGTGTAGAGGAAGGGAGAGGTAGGTAAGTTAGAAGTGGGGATAGAGAGAGTAGAGGTAGAAAAAGGTATACGAGTACCTTTGCCTGGGCTCATACAGGAGCAAATCCAAGCTTTGTTGAAGTATTCTTTTATAGAGGTTTTGAAGGAGTACAGGTTAGCAGCAGTTTTGATAGTTAAAGGAAGGGAGTTCCATAGTTTTGCCACAGAGCAGGAGTAAAGGCTTAGGAGTGAGTTTTGTTAAGTTTATAAATTGTGAGGAGATGTTTATCTTCAGATCTCAGATGTTTATTTGTGATTTAAATGTTGATTAATGGGCTAAGAGCAGAACAAGCTAGTGGGTTGTGGATATTTTTGTATACTGTAGTAAGTTGTACATATTGGAGGTGGGGGGGGGTTCAAGCCATCTTAGGGAATGTAGGGCTTTACAGTGATGAGTTAGAAGGGTTGCTTTTATGGCAAATTTGGCAATTTTGTTATAGCAGCTTTCTAGTTTGTTCTTAGGGAGGCCTGTAAGTTAGTTAGAATTGGGAGCCCATATAACAGTGAGGGCAAGAGGTAGGTTTTGGCCAGGGTAATTTTGGTAGCTGCTGTGAGAAATTTTTATTCCTGTATAGCATGCCTAGTTTTTGGTGTTTTTTTTATACTGTTTTGTATGTGTAGGTCAAACTTGAGATTATCGTCAATTGTGACACCTAGTAGTTTGGTATGCTGAACCAATTCAATTTCAGTATTGTTGGCTGAAAAATATTGAAGTTTGTTTTGTTGGAGCTTTGGGGTTTGTGAGTGAAGAGAAAAAGCTTTTTTTTATTGTAGAATCTTTCAATATGAGGCACATGCTTGTTAGTTTGGTCAAAACTTTAAAAAGTGTGTGGTTGAATATCAAACCTTCTGTCCCCAACTGTGGGATACCCTTGATACCCTTCCCCCCAAGACTTCACTATATTGTTAAGTTGGATTACATTATGTGCACTGCATGTAATGTGATACTTTACTGGGTTTTGTGGTTCATTTATTGCCATTTGTGGCTGTATTGTGTCATATTGCTTTGCTTTTCAGCAGTATCTTTAAGAAGTACTGTATTAAATAAGGTTGTTTATCAGATTCCCAAAGTGGAGATATTTTTCACAGAAACATAACATTTTGCAGGGCAAACCTCATGTACAACCAGTGAAAAGGACTAGACCATGTTTTTGCTAACAACAACAAAATAAATCACTGGTTTAGAATTATAGTTGTGTAGATTATTTTGCATCACGGTGGTGGTGCTGCGGTAGCATCGTCGCCTCACAGTAAGACGCTGTCTGGTTTGATTCTCAGCTAGAGTGTCTTCTGCGTGGAGACATGTGTGAATGGACGTACCTTCGTTGAAGGTTGTGCGTCAGGGCTGGTAACTTGGCATGTAAAAATCAACTACCAATCATTAGTGAACTGGAGTTCCGCTGTGGCGACCCCTGACCGGGAAAAGCCGAAAGACACAACAACAACAAAAAAAAAAATTAAGGAGCTTCAAATAGATAATAATTGTTTAAAGCAGCAATCAGAGGCATAGCTGTCAACCATCCATCCCCAAAATGAGGAACACTAGCCCTCATAATGTGGAACAAATGGGCAAAATGTGGAACACATACTAATTAATGGCTTACTAACAACTTCATCTGGGAAGGTCATATGATGGTTAAAACATGCTGATTGTACTTGTAAAAAATATCTTTTAATGAATTAATATGATTCATTTCTATTTACCATGGATATCAGTTAAAAATTCCTAACACTGAATATGTAACCGACCCTTTCAATGTGGAACTTTGAGGAACATGAACTTTTTAAGACCCCAAATGAGGTACGTTCCTCGTAATCAGGTACACTTGAGAGGTATGATCAGAGGAAAGTTTGAAAACATTTCCTGTCTAAAAATCTCAGGACATTAAGTAGGGACTGTTGTCTAAAAATCTCAGGACATTATGTAGGGACTGTCCTACTTGTTTTCCTTGCAGATAAACAGCAAAGCAAGCAGACAGTGATACCCAACAAGTCCTGTAGAGATAATTTATTTCAATTATAGGATATGGTGCCTTATATTGTAGGGTGATGTTCTTCAAGAAACAGCAGGTTTTATTACAGTTTATTTAGTTTAAGTCTAAGGTCGCACAAATAAGTTAATAATTTGCAGTGAATCAGTAAATATGTCAATATTGGTCATAAGGCAGGGAAGATTATGTGTATTGCAGTTGTTCTTCCACTTTGTAAAGCGTTCTTGCATGTATTGTGGGGAGGGGGCGGGGGGGACAGTTAAGTCCTTTAATGTGCCTTTATAAGAAAAAGCATCTTTGAAGCTCAGTACTCATACCACTCAACTTTACAGATTTTCGCAGAATGTCCAGATTTTTGCCTCATATTTTTGGTATGTTCCTCCTAAACTCTGTACCTTTCTGGCAAATAGTGGAGGATTGAAGTCATTAAATAATGACAGACATTTGAGTTTAAGACTCCACATCCTTCAGAAAATTAATACTAATGCAAAACCTATTATTGTATCAACTTAAGTTTGTTAGAGCAATATTTAAAATCTGTCCCTTTTTGTCCCCCCATCATTTTAGGCTTTGTCCAGATTTTTTGATCTGAGAGGTAGAGAGGTATGGTAGTCTAAATGTCCTCTTATGAGTTTTTGCAGGACAAAAATGTTTTACTAAAACAAGTCCTTGAAGTTAAAGACAGAATATGGAAAATGTATTTATTTATTTATATGCACACTTATTTTTGCTTGATTGCTTGTTAATCTGCTGGGATAGATCACTGATCACAATGCATTTCAGGCTTAGCTCAGGTGAGGACAGGTAGAGGGTCAAGAAAACAAATAGTGTTAATATATAAAACAATTTTGGATAAAGTCACATTGGGAATGACTAGACTATATACAGTTTTTATAATGCGTAAGTCACAAAAAAAATATATTAATGATTCAGACCGTGCACCTTTGGAGGAAGAATACAATGGAAAAACTGATCAAAATTGAAAAACAGGCAAACAGGACTGGAAAGTGAATTCTCACAAACCTAGGAAGGAGTTGAATGAATATCTGGAAGGATCATGAAAATCAAAACTAAAGAAAAATGAAATAATAATAATTATGAGGAATTCACTTTCCAGTCCTGTTTGCCTGTTTTTCAGTTTTGATCAGTTTTTCCATTGTATTCTTCCTCCAAAGGTGCACGGTCTGAATCATTAATAATTTTTTTTGTGACTTATGCATTATAAAAACTGTATATAGTCTAGTCATTCTCAATATGACTTTATCCAAAATTGTTTTATATATTAACACTATTTGTTTTCTTGACCCTCTACCTGTCCTCACCTGAGCTAAACACTAAATGCGATTGTGATCAGTGATCTTATCCCAGTTAAAGATTAACAAGCAATCAAGCAAAAATAAGTGTGCATATAAATAAATAAAATACATTTTCCATATTCAATATTTTAACTTCTTAAGGACTTGTTTTAGTACAAACATTTTGTCCTGCAAAACTCAGAAGAGGACATTTAGCAGACTACCATACCTCTCTACCTCTCAGATCAAAAATCTGGACAAAAGCCTCAAAATGATGGGGACAAAAAGGGACAGATTTTAAATATTGCTCTAACAAACTTAAGTTGATACAATAATAGGTTTTGCATTAGCATTAATTTTCTGAAGGATGTGGAGTCTTAAACTCAAATGTCTGTCATTATTTAATGACTTCAATCCTCCACTATTTGCCAGAAAGGTACAGAGTTTAGGAGGAACATACCAAAAATATGAGGTAAAAATCTGGACATTCTGCAAAAATCTGTACAGTTGAGAGGTATGCCTCTGATGCACCATTTTCAGAAGCATCTTATGACATGTAATTTAACAGTATTCTGTGTTATATGTTGTAAACTATCCTAAGATGGTTTCTTAAATATTTCATGTACTTTGTAAATGTTGTATTCTGTGCAGAAACTCCTGACTTGTGTGACTGCATTTCTGCATGTTCTGAACTGTATGACTGTTGCATACTGTTTACTGTAAAAAAAAAATAACATTTGCATATTGTTCACTTTATAAAACAATGTGTTACTTGAGTACAGCATTGTGTTTGCATGATGGTTGCAGTTGTGGCTGAAAAGGTCTGTGGACCAATCTGCCTTCTTGATTAAAAGAATGACAAAGAAGTAAATTAAATGAGAATATTACTGAGAATTTCAGCAGCTGACCTTCAGCAGTTAGATTTTCTTAATTCTAGGAAGCAAGCCTTCAACGGACGATACACTGCTTACTAAATTCTGATTCCATAAGTTTCAGAAGAAGATAGCATGCTGTGAAATACCCATTCTATGATGATAGCTATTAATAATGAGTCGTAAGGCAGTCAGAGGCTCACTGGGAACTAGGAAAAGAAAATGTTTGCACAGATTAATCAGTTTGTGCTGCTCTGAGGTGCAAGTAACAGTCTGAGAAGAGTTTCAAAAGTCATTTGTTAAGCCTCTAGCAATATTCGTTAAAGTCAAGCCTGACTAAAGTTAAGAAAAGGCAAAAGAGAGTAAGTGACCAAGAGATCAAAATGTGAAAACAGTAGTTTTAACAGGTTCAGCCCCCCCACACTGGATATATTGGATTGCAGACTCCTTTTTTTCAAGTGTAAGCAGTCCCATTTGATCTCAGAGAAGTGAGGGAGGGAGAGGGATGGTGGCTACTGGATATGTAGTACATTTCCCTCTTTCCAGACCACGCTGCCTGTTCCAGATAACCAACTGCAGCATATCATGTCCATTTTATGGCCACTGCTGGTATGCAAAGTAACAGAAAAAAAGTTCATGAGCAGGAAGCTGGAAAAAATATTCAAGTCTATTTCTGATGCTAAAAAAGGAGACCTATCCTTGATCTGTCCAACCTGAATAAGTGTGAGGCAACAAAAAAAGTTCTGGGTGCTCATTTTGCAAGCACTTCCACTCCCTGACTTATTATACGGACATGGAGGATGTCTGACCTAGATATCCATAATTACAAGGAGAACAGAGAGTTCTTCAGATTTAAAGTGGGAAAATGTCATTATCTGTTTCGCTGCTTGGCCTTTGGCTTGTCAGAAGTACCCATAGTTGTTACAAAATATGGCTTTAGTGTTTGCCTAGCTAAAATTGAATGACAATTAGCATTATATTTCTGTCTCTGTGACCGGCTGATATAAGTTTCCTTTGTAGAGCAGCTCTTCATGACACAGAATCTCAAAATATAATATTTCCATAACCTGGAATATTTAAATTCCCAAAAGTTCAACCTAAATCCCTCTCAACAAAAGATATTCCTGGGCTTTGCTATAGACAAAAAGGACTTGCAGTGTCCCATTGCCTTAGTACATTATCACAAAATTGAAGGACTTCTTGTTCATTTTCTTTGTTGGTCTTGGTTGCTTGTCATTGACCATGTTTTTGCCCTACCCACTAGAATGCAAATGAGGAAGATCCGTTGGTACTTAGGATGACTCTGGGATCAGCACATGGATATGTCCTCCTCTCGTCTGTATCCAAACAAATTGAATAGTGATGCGATTAGGTGGCCAAAGACTCACTGCTTACATTTCCTTCACCGGAACCAAACCAACGACTGTCTGCAGGTACATCAGATTATACATGGGGGGCTCACTTGCTTCAATGTCTGGTGCAGGAAGTGTAGTCCAAGGAGGAAAAGAATCAGCGTGCCAGACTGAAGGACATGATAGTCAGTCGTAACGCAGATCAGGGTTCTAATCAGCCTGGTAGTGCAGCACAGATGTGGTAGACCAACAAGTGGGGGGGGGGGGGCACTGTTCACTTTGAGTTATGAAAGCACAGTAGCAATACACTTCATTTGGCTGTGTTCAGTAGCCACAGGCATTTCTAGGGGAGAGCACATGGCTAAATAGCATTAGCCCACCACAGATTGCTTCTTTATCATGTACCGTGGTTAGCGGGATTTCCCTTCACACTGATGCTTTTGCTTATGAATAAATCAGTATGGTACGGCAGTCACTGAATCACAAAGGGTTATGTTGATGGGGTAGCCATGCATGGCAAACCCATTCTGTATCCCAGGAAAGGTGTTCATACCAGCTCAGGGTATATAGCCTTTTCTCTTCAAGCAGAAAGCACTCACCAAACGTTTTGGATGAAGGTTGGATTTTCTGCTGAATTTTTTTTTATTGCAAACAGGCATCCTTTTTCCCATCTCAGTTCCTCCTTCTTTTCTTCCAGAGAGGTCAGAAATACTCACTGTCGTATCAGTGCTGGCTGTGTGCATCTACAAAAACCAAACCACTGGGTCACCCTAGTTTGTGTTACATGTAAAGATGTTTTAAATCTTTAAATGTTTTGTGTGTGTGTGTGTGTGTGTGTGTGTGTGTGTGTGTGTGTGTGTGTGTGTGTGTGTGTGTGTGTGTGTGTGTGTGTGTGTGTGTGTGTGTGTGTGTGTCTGACTCCCACAGAAATGATGCTTGTGTTTTGCAAAATCAAGTGGTAGGCTGACTATTCAAAATGAACAAGTCAACAGTTTTTGTTTTATATTTTATGTTCAATATACTTACTGTTGGTTTTCTTCTGCAATTCTTTGCTGACCTTTTTTTTTGCATGAAACATATTCTTCATCCTTATTGATGGGCTCTTAATGGAGTAAAGGCATTTTTGATTAACTGGATTTATGCCAACATGTACAACACTTGAATGAGTACCTATCTATGAGACGCTTGCAGCTTGTGTAATTGGCCGGGGCTATCAGCTTGTCACTTCGCATGCACAGATGTGTTTGCATTATTTAACTTCAGTTAGGAAATTTCAGTGGTTTGAGAAAGCTTTTTGTATTTCCTTTTAATTTTGTTTTTGTTAGCTATGAAAGAGCTGGTAGGCACAAGCACCTATTTTTTAGGTTTGAAGCTTATCCATCTTGCTTCTGACCTGCTCAGAGGAGCAGATTTTGCAGGGGAAACTGAAAGAATCAATCTAAGCAGGATGTCTCTGACTTGCAGTATTGTCTTCACCCAGTCTTCCTAACAAAAATGCTTGTTCCATTTGCCTTAACCGGGTAGTTCCATTGTTAACCATTGCCCTTAACTGGGTAGTTTCACTGGCAACCATTGCCCTTAACTGGGTAAGTCTATTGGTAACAAAGACTTTCACAGTGCCGAACCTGGCACCCTAGAAGGTTAAGTGTCAGAGTCACACACTACATGAATAAGTTGGTGCTACCACTGTTCAAAGTAAGGTATCTACCTCTGCAACTCAGATGGCAAAGAAAGAACATGATTAAGTCAGGGGACAAGAACACAGGGATATGCATGGTTTGCTGAATGGTAGCACAGAACTGAGAGCAGTTTAGGGATAGTCGAAAAGAAAATGGATACAGTTATGTAATTTGGTGAATTTGTTAAACCTGTTGATTGTTTTTTGTCTTTCAGATCCTGGTGCAGTATTTCAGCGACGTCGTTCCTTAATTATTGATGGCAAAGAGGATGAAGATGTTACAATTCCTTGTCTTTTGAAGGATAAAAACAATTCCAGTCCTCTTTTGGTCAGAGCAGATGGTAAACCTTTGCCTCAAGGTCTGAGCTTCACTTCTGATATTAATACTGGAGTAACTATACATAAAGTTCAGAGACATTTTGAAGGAAAGTACAAATGCTCAGTCACAAAGAATGACAGGACTGTGTTGTCTGAAGATTACCAGCTGGATGTTGAACCAGGTAGGAACATAAATTATAATTCATAGGTGTGCTAGCTCTAGGAAGAGATGGAAAATTTGTTAAAATATATGTGTTACAGCATACAGTTGAGGGTGTATAACCAAGCATGGGAAGGCTGAATTATAGCGCTGTGGCCTGCTGTTATACAGTGACTGTAAGATTGGATGTAAGGTCCGTGGAGATCAGTGCTCTACCCTGGAAATCAAATACACATAAATAAATAGATTAGTTTAGTACCATCACTTTAATGGAGTTAAATTAAAATTGCTTTACATATGTCCCCTTCTCAACAGTTCAGTCTCACTAGAACATTTGTTAGGGTTTTTGTGCATTAATTACTTATATCATTAACACTTCTTGGATAGAATATCTGCCTGGATTTTATTAAAGCCTTCTTTAACCTCTGCTTTGCAGACTTGTGTACTAGAGTCAGGTGGTGAATGATTTAGTGATCGCCATAGAGTAAGTGATACAATGTATAACCTGAACATTTTATTTAGTATCAGACTAGCATTCTGTTGATTAGCAGACATCCTGATGTTTAAAGCAATGTCCAGCACTCTCCACTAAACATAACTCTCATCCTCTGAACATTAAGAATCATAGTGCTGGCCTTTAGAAATCATACCACAAGGCTCAAATGAAAAGCACTTTCTTATTTTTTGGAGTAGACATTGTTTAGATACTAGACCCCATGTGGTTAGTTACAGTGGTTTGTTTCAGTTATTTAATGTTGTATACACCATTTATGAGGAAAATCGGAAGAAAGTCAGTAACTCCAAGACGATCAAGGCAAAAACTGAGGTCAAAAATCATAGCGCTATGCACAAATCATAGCAGTTGAGAGGTATGCCTTTGACTCATTTGAGAACAAAATGCCACGTTAAGGAGTTCTGCCTGATATTATTCTCTGTGAGTCATAATTTCTTGTATATCCATTACTTCATCATGGCATCACTAACTAACATCATTGGAGCTGTGATCATAAGAGCCTTTTAAATGTGATCATTCTTGGGCATCGGATTCTTTTTATTAAAGCAGGTTGCGGCTGCATTTTAGTCAGCATTACAAGCTTTCTAAATGGATACTGTTCAGCAGCGTTCCTAGATGAAGTACTGTTTTTTTTTTTCATGGATCTTCTTCATTATTGTGAGGTCAGCTTTATTAGTTTGCAAAACATGGTTTGTGATACGCTTGTTTTTTGCAATGTTTTCCCTAGATTAGTTTTCCCAGTCTTCTTTAGGTAGATGAAAAGTGGACAAATAGATTGACACATAGTAGGAACTTCAGTTTTTTGTGTGGTTTCTTTTAGTTAATTAACTGGGAAGATGAACTAGTTCCCTCTCTTCCATTTATCTCATACCCCAGGAGTCTGCTGTTGTTCTTATTACCTTTGTAACCCCCCTAAGATAAAACGCTGGGAGGTGGAGAACCTTTGGATTTTACATTACAGGGTCAGGGTTTTTTTACAAACTGCCCTCTGCCCTCTTTTCCTGAGGCCAGATAATGCTCCAGTATCAGTGATTGAAGAACATGCTTATTTATATGCACAGTGCCATTACAACATACATCTGCATGTGTACCCAGCTCTAGTATCATTGTATCAGTGATTGAAGAACATGCTTATTTATATGCACAGTGCCATTACAACATACATCTGCATGTGTACCCAGCTCCAGTAACAGTGATTGATGAACATGCTTATTCATATGTACAGTGCAATTACAACATACATCTGTATGTGTACCCAGATCCAGTATCAGTGATTGAAGAACATGCTTATTCACATGCACAGTTCCATTACAACATACATCTGCATGTGTACCCGTTCTTCTTTTTACGTGCTTCAGGCCTTCCTAGCTATTACCAGCAGACTGTTTATTAGTGTATCGCACACACACACACACACACACACACACACACACACACACACACACACACACACACACACACACATGTACATACCTGGTGGGAAGTGTTATCCATCATTTATTCCAGTCCTGTATCTCCATATCTTTTTTATCCTTCCATCACTTGTGTTGGTAATCAAACCAGTTTCACTTTCATTGTATGTAGGTGTGGGTGGGCAGGTGTGTGGTACTAATTTAGGCTAGAGTGTACTGCTGCTTTTTAATGCAGAAAGGTTATGATGTCTGGAAACATGGAAGTTCGGTGTCCCACCAGACTTAAATCTTTAAATTATTAGTTTCTCATCAGGACACAAGTGCTCATCAGCAGTTGAATTCTGCTCACTGCACACTCATGCAACTCTGCAGTCCACGGCTACCACCCCACCCATACAGTCTAGGAAGAAATCAGTACTGCAAAACTAAACCAAGGATATACCCTTTGAGCCTGAAGAGCAGGGTCAGTCTACCCAGGCATTTTACATGTATGGTTATGATAGTGAAGATTTAACATTAGCTGTGTTACTTAGTAGTTCTCAGTGTGCTATTAACACTAACTATTTGAGTCTTGTACCCCCCCCCCCCCCCAGCTTGTGTAATAATCGTAACTATCCACTAGACAGTATACACTTAATTCAGGTCCTTTTTGTTTTCTGTGATTAAAACTTACCCCCCAAGCAGCCCTTTCAGTGCTGTTTGCCTTAGTTTGGGATCACTTGAGCCCCACCTATTTATTTGCATTTCTATACATTCCCCTTCATTGCTAATGTATCTCGCTACTCTAATCTGTGCATAAACTGGCTACTAGTAAGCAAGTCAGTATGAAGACACACTCCCAACCTTAATAAACTTTGCTGTCTCTTCTCTCCTTCACTTTACAAGTAGAGTTTGTATTACTACTCACCCCCTCTGAGGCCTTCACTCATATTTTTCCACTGCTTGCCTCTCTGGTTTGGCTGGTTTCTTTGCATTGCACCTGGTTCACAACCTTTTTGCTACCCGCACCCCCAATACTAAGTCTGTATTACATTCCTGCTGTTTATGGAGCCATCTTTAAATTACTAGTCTCCAATCAGGACATAAGGGGTTTAAGCCCCGCTCCATTCACCTGTGCTACACACTGGCTCACTTCACACCTCACACTGCCCCCTAATTCCACCCACCCCCACTACATCTAGATTTATTCTAGGCACTAACCTCTCCCAATAACCAGCAACCAATCAGAGCAATAGTAGTAACCTATCTCCTCTGCCACCTACATTACCCCACCCACTTCCAGTCTAACTGCTCATCTGACACAGTCATGCTACTACCTAATGTGCTTACACTCCTTACCTGCACTCTTCTTGCACACCTTACATCCTACTAGAACTCCATAATAGACAAACTCCAGCACTATCACTGCACCCTTACTCTCACTTATATCCATCACCCACCTATTAATTACACTTGTCATACAATCACAATCTCTGTCCCAATACACCCACCATACTACCAGTCACCTGTTACATTAAAATAAAAAATATCCTTAAAATATTACAGGTTAATTACCAGATTTATAAAACTTATGTTTACTGCCCTATCTAAATTAGCCCTCAGTGGTGATATCCACCCTAACCGTGGTCCTACCATTACCAACTCCTCGCCTAAAAATCTGCCTTATAGCTGCTTCTTCTCTTAACTAACATCTAACAGAAAGCCACCTGACCTCCTGTACATGTGTCTAAATATCAGAAGTATATCTAATAAAACCCATGACTTAAATGCCAACCTAGCCTTATACTCTCCTGATGTTCTCATCCTGACTGAAACCTGGCTCAAACGTCACATAAAAAGTGAGGAAATACTCCCAACAGGTTATAACATTCTTTGAGTAGATAGACAATCTAAGAAAGGGGGTTGTGTGGCTGTAATGTTTAAACACCACCTCAAAATCCATATCCTAAACACATCTGCCCCCCCACATTGGAACTGAAGAAATCCTATATGCCAACTTCAAACTAAACCCAAATAAAACAATCAACATCATAAGATGCTACTTCCCACCTGGCCAAAACATCCCACCCCTGGAAAACCTCCTCAACTGGGCTAACCATTCCCTACCCCAGGAAACCATAATCGTAGGTGATTTTAACATCAACTGGCTATCTTGTAGTAACAATCATCCAGCCCAGCACCTAAACCTTCATGGTTTCTCTCAAGTAATACAGTCACCTACCCGGATAAATAACAACTCTTAACAAGCATAATACTCTTGACTGGATATTAGTCAATAAAGACCCTCACTCATACTTAGCTGGCTGTTTACCAGACAGCCTCAGTGACCACATTCCAACATTCCTTCTGAGTCATCACATAAATTGTGCTAAACCCATCATCTGTAGGCAAATCCGAAGTAGGGTAAACTTTAACCCTCCCTCCTTTATCTCATCCCTTCAAAAATGTGAATGGACACCACTAAGGTACCTCAATCTGGATGAAGCCATCCACTTCTTCAATAGCACCTTCCTAAATATCCTAAACACGCATGCCCCCATAAGAAATTCCAGAATTAAATCACAGTACTCCCCTTGGCTACAAAAAAGCACCAGAGCACTAATGAAAATCAGAGATAAGGCGTGGGAGCGCTGCCACTTAACAACCGCCCCCCCAGACAGTCATTCCTAGAGTTGCGCAACAAGGTCAAAAAGCAAATAAAAGAAGATAAAACCCAATATTATCAGTCTGCCCTAAACTCCTCCCATCACAACCCTACGCAGTTCTGGTCCACAATAAACTATATTCTCCACCCAGGTAAAGTAGCCCCCCCACCCACCTACCACTCCCCTTCCTCCAGCAGTATTGTTGACTCATTCAGTAAACACTTTACTGAAACCTTTCTGTCTTTGACTAAACAACACAACCCTCTACCCACCCTCCCTACATCAAAACCAAATACTCTGCTCACAGTCTTTTCTTTTTCATCAGTGCCTACTTCCTATATATATATAAAAAAAAAAAAAAAACTTCTGTTGAAACTTAAGCCTACAAAACTTGCAGCTGACAATCTCCTCTCTGAATACCTAGAAATAGCAGCAGAAACCCTAACTTATCCAGCCTGTATCTTAATTACTCGGTTCTTATCAGAAAGCTGTGTCCCACACTGTGGAAAATATCCCACATCATTCCCCTCCATAAAGGTGGCTTCTCCACTGAACTTTACAATTACCGCCCCATAGCCATTCTTTCTCCACTTTCCAAGATACTTGATAAATGCATCCATTCTCAAGTCTTAGACTACCTCTTAGCTAATAACCTTCTCTCCAGCACCCAGCATGGCTTCAGGCCATATCACAGCACTACTACCACCTTGCTCTCTTTCACTAATGCTTTCCTTCATCATAAAAATAATGGCCTGTTCTCCTCTGCTGTATTTCTGGATCTGTCCAAGGCTTTTTGACATGGTCTAACACAAACTACTAATCTTTGTTCTCAGTAACCTATCCTTTTCCCAATCAGCTACTGATTGGTTTCACAGCTATCTAACTGGCTGCCAACAATCAGTTGTCTGGCATAATGACCTATATCCTCGACTTCCTGTAACACTCAGTGTTCCCCAAGGCTCCATCCTTGGTCCCCTACTATTCTCACTCTTCACCAATGATCTTTTCACAGCCACCAAGCATGCTCTCTTATACAGTATGCAGATGACTCCACCTTCATCTGTTCAACCCCAGCTATACCTGAACTTCACACAATCACACAGGAAGCTTTTTCATCTGTAGAAAGCTGGCTGTCTAATGACCAGTTATTACTCAACCCAAGCAAGACTAAACTCCTTATCTTCCAACCCACTTAATCTAGCCCAGTTATCCCCCACTTTAATATTCTAGCCAAAGACAATACCATCGTCTCTTCAACAGAACACACCAAACTACTTGGTGTTGAGATTGATAACAATCTTAGATTTGACACCCACATTTCTCTTACTATAAAAAAAGTTCACAAAAAACTAAATGCATTGTACAGAAACAAACAATTCCTCACCAAGACAGCCAGAATTTCTCCTGCCAATTCCCACCTAATCTCCACTTTACTCTACGCCTCTCCTATACTGACCTACCTTAGACAAACAGACCTAAACAAGCTCAAGGCTTTCTACAGTAAAATTGCTAAGTTTGCCACTGGTGCATCTTATTGCAGCCAGCACTGTATCTCACTTAGAGAACTTGACTGGCTTGAACTCCTTTAACTTATTCACCTGAATCAACTGTTCCTTGCCCACAAGTTAGTAAACCATTATCTTAAAGTCCCATCACTTCAAAACCTTCTCCACCCCTACTGCTCCACTAGACCTCTACGCTCCAGCAGCAAAAATCTAGTTCTAGTGACCAAACCCCAAGAACTCAGCAGGAGATGCACTATTCTCCTTCGTCATATCCAGATTATGGAACAATCACTCCTGCCCTCTCTAACCACACTACCTTCGTGCAATCACTTCAAGACTGCACTAAAAACTCACTTAAAAAGTCTGTTGTTATGCCCCATACACCAATCCTGACTAGTAACCCTCCTTTTACCTCCCCTCCCCTAGCCACCATGCCTCACACCATCTGATCATTGCATTCCTTCCTCTGCAGGCTCTGGCTCACCCTTTAGGTTCATAGATTCATAGGTTACCCTCCCCTTCCCTCCTCACTGAATCTCTCAGACCTGATATAACGTGCTTAACTACCTCACTTCATCTCAACTCCAAATACATATCCAACTGACTTACACCTACCTTCCTCTCACTACCACATATACTACTCACTCAGTCTCCTCTCTTACTCCTCTGTCTTCCCCTTCCATCCCATTAGCCCTTCTAGCTTGTTCCTCCTTCGTGTGGAGCTTCTGCTTTATATCTGCTTGAGTTTAGTGCAATATTTGTATATAAGATTTAGGTATATGAGTTTATAACAGTATAATTTTGAGCTTAGTACTATCTGTATATACATCTTACCTTTATTCCTAGCCTTTAGCTAGATATTGGTATATCTGTTCATTATTATGTTTCATATTGTATGTATAGCTAATGTTTGCTGCAGTATGTATTATTTGCTTATTCAGTTGTTCTTCATGTAATGTGCTGCTCATTTATTGTTCTGCGGAGCTTTTCTTCCCAGGTCTCCGCTAAAAAAGGACCTGTGTCCAGTTGGAATTTCTTGGTAAACAAATGTAAATAAATAAATAAATAAAATAAATGTTAGTGTTAGATTCTTTAAGACACCCTTTCCTTTCAGTGAAATAAAATGTCCCCAGTCTTCTTGGCTTTTCTAATTGCAGTGTGTCTGAGGAACATGGCAGACATGTATTTTATAGTGTTACACATTTTAGGTTAATTCTTCTGTGCTGCAAAGGTTAGTAGTGACATTCAAGCTGAGGAGAAACTATCTATGTAAAGCACAGTAACCTTTTGTCTAACTGCTGTATCTTGGATTTAGTTGATTGTGACACATTAATCCATTTAATTTATTATATATAATATATTTATTTATTTAAAACAGACAAACATGCCTTTTGAGCTCTATGTATCAGAATCAAGTTCCTTTCCCCTCCTTAACCAAGATAACATTTAAGAAAGAAATGTTAAAACTGTTAATTAAAGTAGTGTAAAAGTTGGATATGAAACTTTGGGTTTGGTGCTTGGGAAGATAATGCTGAAAGATGTTTGAAGTTCTCCTTTTGAACTAACTAAATATAAATAATGTTGTTGCTCACCTAGAACCTTCCCTGATAGTGCCATTACCGCCATGCAGTAGGTCTGTTCACTCTGAACTGCAGGAGTTGGACATTCCCAAGCTGGGTGAGAGCCCTGCAGCTTATTTCTTTCCACCCAGGAGTCTTAGTCAGCTGTCCTTTTCCATGTAAGAGTTGAGTGGTAAGAAATGAGCCAGCTAGATGGTCCTAGGGTCAGCCTGTCTACTCCCCTGTGGAAGTAGCCATACCCACTGTTGCAGTCTCCAGAGGGGAAGCATGCTCCTGCATTCCACATTTCCTTTGGCATACTGCTACTAAGCACCATGGTTATGCAGGCTTGGCTGGTTTAGTCTCCACTAGGTAATACCTAGTTCTCCTGCTAGATGTGTGCCTAAGTAGTGAACCAGACTACATCCCCCATCCCCAGTGTAAGTGAGCAGACAGCAGCTACTCACTCCGTCCTCACTGACTGACTCCTGCAGTCACCTAAGCCATTAACTAGGCTCTGGTTATCTCTAATGTAGTTAGAGCTTTATCTCTGTCTGCTAGACAAGAATTATTTTAATAACCAGTTCAATACCTACATCAGCAGTCTTTTAAGAAAATTTCATATATGAGTAGGTGAAGAATGTCTTTATAGTTATCCACTATTTGTATAAAATGTTTTCCAGTTAATTTAAGGAAGAAGTTATTTTGCTTGACATTACTGTATTATTTTCTTTAACTTGAATGGTCAGTTTGTAGTTAGTATAAGCAGTTGTAGTATAACCCATGGAAGTGGTGTTAGATTTGGTTGACATAAATAGCAAACCCATCTCACCTAAATGCATTTGACATTGCTTCTTTCTGTTCTTTCCTTTTCCCCCAAGATCCTTTCTCCCCATTTCCTATGCTTGGTTGATACCCCCAAGGATTCTCCTTCTATGACCAGGCCAGTAATCATTCTGTCGGTCTGCAACCCTGTCTTTGACAAAATTCTTTAGGAGATCCAATGAGTAATTACTTTAGGAGATCCAGTGAGTAATTACTTCTTACGATTTATGGCTTCTGCCCTCTCTTCCTCCTTTGTCCTTCCTGGTCAGGATGATCCCTTCACATCTTTTAATACAGCTTTATACACCCATGTCATGCCTCTGCTATGTCTTATGGCATCTAGTGAGAAGATGTCCAGTTTGTCTAGTTTGCAGTTACATCTTTTACCCTTTCTTGGAGTACTTCAGATAGTCTGATACTCCTTTCTTTTTATGGCTTCCTTATCAGCGCAGAGTACTGGAGCTGTGGCTTGATCAGGCCCTGGTACAGAGAGGATGTTGTTTCTTTGCTTCTGTGGTCTATCCCCTGAGGATGCACCACAACATTCTGCTTGTTGCTGCTTGTGTCCTCTTAGTACTCCTGGAGGGCCAGTCATGGCTTGATTGGAACTCACAGATCCTTTCTCCTGTTCTGTTGCTATCTGTTCCATTCCTGCCAGCTGATACATCACAGCAGGAGTTTTTTGGGCTGAGTGTAGTACTTTGCATGTGTCTGCAATGAATGTCAAGTGCCATCTTTTTGCTCACTTGATCGGCCTTGCTATAGTCTTCGTTAGATTGTTCCCTCATCCTCCACTTCTGTGCCTATGTCTGCATCATCAGCAGAGAGCTTTATCCTGTTCTTTTTCAGCTGTGTATGAAACAAGTACACTGAAGAACACTGGACCCCCTATTGAATCATATAGTACTGCACTAGTCAAGTTACTTTTTAATTGATACTGTCTCTTTCACAACAGTCACATGTGACGTAATGTTCCACCATGCAGCAGTTCTTTCCTCAGTCCTGAGTAACCTTCAGTTTTCCTGTCAGCTGCCTTAACAATTGATGCTCAGGTAGACAGTGCCATCTGGTACTCCCTTGTCAGGTTCATTGGATCAGGTTTGCCTTATACCATCTTCTTTGTCACCTGGTATCCCCTGTTAAGTTCATCTGCCAGTTGTAATACTGGATTGTGTTGACCTATTCTTCTGTTTTTGTCACCTTGTATTCCCCAGTCAAGTTCATTAATTGCAGCTTGTAAAACTGGATCAGTTTGACTTGTGCCTTCTTCTGTGCACAAATACGTATTATTTGCTGTCATGGAAGATTTTTAATGTTTAGGAGAACGGCTAGCCTTCTTCTCAGGATAGCCTGCATTATTCTGCATTACGTTCCCTGTCCTTACAGTTAGGTTATCACCTGTTGTCAGACTTTGGCATGGAGGCTGTAGTCAGGGCTTCATCTCTGTCATGGAGCAAGTTTGAATCCCTGCAATTCAGTGCTGTAACTAACCTTAGATTTTGTTTTCTCATTGCATGCAACATTAAGTAATGTAAAATGCAAATAGAAAGTATACCTCATATCATTTCCAGATGTCTGATGTTCCTTCATACCACTGCATTGGAGAATATTGGCACTGCATGTCATGATTGCTGATAATATATTTTAAATGTTTGGAATGTTTTGATTCTTACAACTGGCTTTGTAGTGCAAATGCTTTGATTTGTGTAAATGTTTTGGAAATTATAATGAGTTTTTATTAGTTATCAACATGGCGGTACCTTATTTTTAACAGTCTTGTACAGCTTGGTTCTTTTTTACAATGTTCAGATCCTTACTGCATTCTGTTCTGCTTTGACAAACTTCACTGCAAACATGAGAGGAAAAAAACTGTGTGCAAATTTGTGCTGAGGGTAAGGATATAAACAGCATTTTTTCTTTGCCAGTTTTGCCATAATGACTCTGTTGCTTAATTTCTATTGGTCAGCTCATTACCTCTTTCCCTCTGGGATTTCAGCTGTCATCCATTGGGAAATGGCAGAATTTGTATGCCCTGAACTATAACCCCTTTTCCTCGTGCCAGTTGATGGGTACATTCCAAAGTGTGCCCTATAGTGTTAGCCTAATGGTCGTTGTACAAACGTGCTATATCACAATGTCACAATGCACAGTTTCAGTTCTAATTCTTTGTGTTACTTGGCTTCCCATAGCACCCGCGTCTGGTCCATTCACTGTTTACAGTACTGACTGACCTGTAACTGATGTCAGCCTTCCTTTATTTGAGATAGTTACATCATTTACCATTCCTTTCCATCCTCCCAAATGAGGGACAGATTTGGCCCGAAATACTTTCTGAGGTTTTAAATGTATACAGTTTTGTGTACTTTAGAAATGTAGTGGAGCAGTCTGGTGTTGCCACCAGCTGTGTACTTAACATTTCCTACATTGTCTCTCTATTTGTTTGACAGTCATAGCTCTTAAGCTTTCATCTCCAAAAATGAGGAGTGCTACCTCTCATAATATACAGAAAATGGACAAAATGTGGAACACATGCTAACAGCTTAACTTTATTGTCATTCAACCATACAAAAGCATATGTTTCATTTCTCCAAAGCTCATACACAGAAAACATAACACAGCAACACAAAAACAAGAACAACACAAAAATGTTTATTACAACAACAGTGAACGAGCCAACCGAGGGCACAGAAGCTTTGAAACCAAACGCGATTCCAAGGACTACAGCAGTCACTCCTCTACAGCTCCACCATCTTCCACTCCATCACTAGCAACATACATGTCCCAGTCCTTTCTTCTGACCTTATTTCTGACACAACCGACCTCACAACTGCCACTACCTGCAGCGCCGAATGACCACAAGATTATATGAATTTCTTCAAACTGCATCTTCCAAACTGTTGGCATCTCCATCACCAGTTCCATTTTCCAACACCATCCACCACGTCTCAAATCCAGTCCATTTACCAGAGACTAACAAAAAGAAATCCAGTCCCTTTAAATCACATGGCCTCCACGTCCTACACTCTGTATCCACATCGGCTTACCACTGCAGGCCCAAACTTCCATAATCCAGAGTTTCCAAAAAAAAAAAAAAGCAAGCAAATCAAACAAGGACTCCACTGACATCACAAATGCCACCACCACAGTCAGCCACACACTCGACAGACCAAATGGATCACTAGGTTAATGAGTCATGAATCATGAAGAAACACTTCAAAACAAAAAACAAACCAAAGTGCACAACGGGAGCTGAAGAAGCTGCTGCCACATAAGGCACTGCCTTATTACCTTACTAACTCCTTCAATTAGGAAGCTCACAAGATAGTTAAAATGTGCTGTTTTATATTTATAAAAACATATTTTGATGAATTACTGTAATTCAATTCTATTTTCTTTGGATATTAACTAAAAAATTCCTATCACTGAATATGTGACATACCTGTGTGGAATAGAGGGGGACATGCTCCTCATAATGAAGTAGATTTGAGATGCATGGTGATAGTATGTGGTACATTCCTACTTTTTTTTGTTTTACTCTTGCCGTTTTATAACAGTTTCAGTATGCAGCATGTTTAGTGTGGCAGGGCTGCCATGGGATAAATTAACTGAAGTGATTGCCTAGATTAAGTGCCAGAATGCACTTTACCTACAGTCTGTGAGTAGACATCCGGTAAAGGCCATTGTACATTGTGAGACTGCATTATATGCCTGGACAGACAGAAGAAAAAAGCTGTGCAAACTGATTACTGTAGTGCTGTGTTTTGAGAAGAATGATGTTTTGGAGGGGTCTCTGGTTGCACAGACCCACTTAATCCAAAAACATTTTATTTTTAGCAGCATTTAGCAAGAATAATTTTCTTTACTTTTCTTTTTAAAATGAGTCGGTACATGGATTCTCCATTTTCCTTTTATTTATTATCATTTTCTAACTATTATCTCAGCAAACTATACAAGTTTTGCACTCTGTAAGCCAACGTTTGCCAGACCAGATTATGCAAACTATTTAGTAAGGATATCATTCATATTATTTAGAGATACTTCTATGGTTCTGCTTTTCTTTATGTTCAGGTTGCAGACTTTCTTTTATCTAAGTAAATAAAATCATTTTTGACATCTGTGATCACTGTACAACACATGCAAGCAAAGGAATAATACTGAATATACAGGTAGGCAATGGATAACAAAGAACTACATGCATGATTACTGTTACTCAGCCACTGTAGATTCACAAGCAGGGAAACAAGAGACAAGCGGTGGTACAAAATATTGAAGGGTACTGATTCCAGGCATGCCAGACCAAAGTACAGCGGAAGATGCTGTGTCAAAGAGCTGGAGTTCAGCCATCAGTTTTCAATGCTTTGTGTACTGGTTCTGTTGTTACTGTAGTAGAAAACATGCTTTATAGTGTGCACCTCAGTCAAGAGCGATCACCTTGTAATGTTGGGTCTGACGGTGCTGCACCTTTCGGCTGTAAGTCGAAAATGTGTTGTAACTCTGGAGAGGGATGCGGTTCCTTGCATCCCCGTATCCCTCCTCTTTTTACCATTTTGCTGATGATGTGGGCTGGCTTGCAAAATGAGACTATTGTTACTTCATGCAGACCATAAAAGTACAGCAGCAATCCAGACCAGTTAATTTGGTTAATTGCAAACATAATTAGATGTGATGAGCAGTGATTAAAATGTCTGCATGGATGAACTGTTTTATTAGCCTTAATAAAGAACGTCTGAACACTTTTTAATAAAAAATGTAGCTTACAAGACAAATGAGAAGGTCTTGCATTATTATTATTTAATCCAAGGTTTTCTTATCTGTTCTCAGCCATGCATGCCTTAGTTGTTTCCAATGTCAGTTACCTCACCATCGTTACGTTTTCACCCATGTGGATAATCAGACAATAGTGTTTTTTTCTCTGTTGTTATCTGTGTTTTATCATTATAATAATGGAACTGTCTATCATAGTAATATTAAAATCATCAGCACAACTCTCACTGTGAGTACGGGCATGATGCTGTCATTTCCTGAGACTGTTTCCTTCCCCTGTTTATGTAAAACAAGAGCTGCTCAAATGTATCCTTGTGTGCTTCAACAAAAAGTCTAGAAACATTTTACTGTGCAGCCTTAAATAACAGATATTTCCCTAAGGTAGGGACAGATAAGGGAGTCTTAAAAATCAACACAAGCTGGCAATCTGTGTATGTGGCTTAAAAAACAATTTTAGACATTTACTTTGAGTCTTTTTCCAAGTTCTGAAGTTAAAGCGGTTGAAATTAAATGTTGTTGAAATTAAATTTAAGAAGTAGTTCATCTCTAAGCATGCCCAATCATTCTTTGTGTTTTCACTGCTGGCAATTGTGGTCTTTCCTACTAACAATACTCAAGATTTTGTAAAGAAAAATGCTTCTTAAAGGACCTTTATTGTCACAGAGTGAAAAAACACTTGCTACTGTGGTCTGACGATGTCCTTCAAGAATGCAACTGCAGTCATAACATATGGGTTGTCCTGCCTCAGGCAGCCCTCGGTCGGCTGGATTCCAAAGTCTGGGTCCGACGTCGGCTGATCTCGCATTTCTCTCCGACGTCAGAGTGGCTAGAGTACATAAGCATCAGCCGACGCCATTTTCTTCAGTCTTTCTTGCCGCGGTGCCCGAAGCAGAAGCAGTTCGCAAGTGCCGGTCGGTCAGCACCTGTATTCTTCGAATCCAAAGTCATCAAAAAAGCTAAGTACCCCATTGGGGACCTTTTCTTGCCTCAGCCGATGTCAGAAATTACTGAAAAAGTTAACAATTGTCTTTCTTGTGGTAAACAAATACCTCATAAGGATTTCCACTCTTACTGTCTTCCTTGCCTTGGCCCAGACCACGACGTCTCGGCCTGTGTCGCCTGTGCTCGCTTCAATAAGCGCACTCTCAGGCACCGGGCGGAGTTCGCTGAAGATTTTTTCGGCGAAAAATTTCATTATACAATGCCGTCGGAACTTCCGACATCGCAAACTCCCAAGAAACGAAAAGACCGGGACCGACATCCTCGGCCCGCGTCTACCTCTGACTCCATGCCAAAACATACCGCGAGTGCTCCGGTTCCCCCTGAGACGGTTATTCCACCGCTCCGAACCGAAGACACCGCATTACCGACGACTCCGATACCGGATACCACTCTGATGCCAGTTATAGATTTTCCTCCGGATACTGAAACCGAGGAAATGCCCGAGACCATTGCTGTAGATAAGGTCACTCCTGCACGTGGAGCTGCCAGGCCTCCTATGGCCATGTCTATTAAGGCCTTCACTCGGGCTAAGGCAGCCAGCAAAACCAAGCACCTTACTGCTAAAGCCTTACCTCAGCCTACTCCAGAGTCACAAATCATGACTATGGCCGCAGACTTAATTTCTATGATTAGAGGTTCACAGGCCCATCCTGAGAGGATCCCAGCCTCCTCCTGATAAGAGGCCCCGGGTTGAACCCTCTGACCCTATCCCTTCAGATGAAGATTGTGAGGACTCTGTCCACTCCGATGGCCAGGAAGAGCTCTTCCAGACCTATGAGGACTCGGATGCAGAGGATTCCATACCCTCGGCCTCCCCTCCTGAGGATATTTCTTTTGGGGAAGTTCTGCATACTATGAGGGAACATTTCAAGTGGCAAGGCCAGGAATATTCTGATTCCAGAAAGCGCCTTCGAACTTTCCTTAAAAAGCCCCAGCACAGGCCCTTAGCTATTCCTCCTGTGCTAGATGTTTTGGATGATTTATATTCTGACTCCAGTGTTACCCCTGATTCTCTTCCTCCAGCTCTAGCCAAGCCAGACAGGTATTACAGGGTCCCAGACACACATTCCCATTTATTCAGGGCCCATACTGTTGATTTAGAAACTATTTCTCAGGGACCTAAAGGTGTTTCAGCTTCCACCTCTAAAAATCCCTTGCCTTCCAACAGGGAAGCTAGGTCATTAGAGAGAAGGGGGAAAAAGGTCTACACCTCCACTACTTTATCTATGAGAGCATTGAATTGCCTTTTTCATATGTTACAATATCAGGATTTCCTGTTAGATGATTTACAGAAAACATTGGCCTCTCCTGATCCTTTAGACAGGAAGTCTTTGCAGGAAGCTGTGCATAACTCTCAGCAAGTCAGCAATCACTTCCTGCAGTCTGGATATGATGCACTGGAAGCTTCATGTAGGGCAGCTATGACAGGGGCAGTCATTCGTAGACATGCATGGTTAAAAGAACAGCCTCTACCAGATCATGTTAAGGCAAAACTTCTGGATGCACCCTTGGAAAAGAACAAGCTTTTTGGTGCTAATGCTAAAGATGTGTTAAAGTCCATCGAGGAAAAAGCAAAATCAGTTCAGATGGTTAAAGATTTCCTCCAGGTTCAAGCCCCCAGATTCAGTAGGAATTGGCCTTCAAAAAACTGGTCCTTTCCTAATCCTGAAAAATTTCAAAGGGGTAAAAACAGACGTGGCCGAGGAAGAGGACAATACAGAGGTCCTTACAGGGGACGACAATGGCAGCCAGCAAACCAAAGAAGTGACACAGGGGTTTCCCCTGCCCCACAGCCACAATCTCAATGACTTTCCTCTACTTCCGCCTACCAAGGAACAAATAGAAGCTCCCTTGGGCGGAAAACTATCAATGTTTTCAGACAATTGGCACAGATTGACAAAGGACAAATGGATTTTGGACATTATAAACCAAGGTTACAGGTTCCATTTTCATACCTTACCAAGAAAACAAGGCATGCCAAATCTACCACAAAGCCAGAGGGCAGAGGCTATCAAGCAAATTTCTCTGCTGGCTCGGATAAAAGCAATAGAAAGAGTTCCACAACAAGAACAAGGCCAGGGGTTTTACTCAAGACTGTTCCTTGTTCCAAGAAAAGAAACTCAATGGAGACCAATACTGGACTTGTCCGCATTAAACACCTTTTCTCATAGTACCAAAGTTCAAAATGCTGACTCTACAGCAACTCCTTCCCATGCTGGGCAAGGGGTCTTGGCTGATTACTCTGGACCTCAAGGAGGCATACCTGCATGTCCCTATCAGACACAGTTGCAGAAGATACCTCAGATTTCTTGCAGGGCCAGAGCACTATCAATTCTCAGCATTGCCATTTGGCTTATCTACTGCCCAGAGTATTCACAAAATGCCTGGCTTCAGTAATTGCTCATTGCAGGCTCCAGGGGATCCAAATTTACC
Organism: Protopterus annectens; assembly: GCF_019279795.1. Lineage (NCBI taxonomy): Eukaryota > Metazoa > Chordata > Ceratodontiformes > Protopteridae > Protopterus > Protopterus annectens. Next base: position 1,134,579,697 of record NC_056735.1, on the reverse strand, counting down.
CGTACCTGGACGACTGCCTCATACAAGCGGACGACAAATTGATGTTGTCCAAAAACTTGAACTATGTCATACGATTACTTCAGGCTCTGGGATACACAGTCAACTTCCAAAAGTCAAGACTTCAACCATCCCAGCAAATAACCTTGTTAGGAGCCAAACTAGACACAGCCTCTCAAATGGCTTACCTGACAGAAGACAAGCAAGAGAAGTTAACTCATTATTTCAAAGGTTTGGCAAAACTCACCCAGATGACTGCAAGGAGATTCCTACAGGCCCTGGGCTACATGGCATCCTGCATTCTCCTGGTTCCATTAGCAAGACTACACATGAGAAAGCTTCAATGGTACCTAAGCAGCGTATGGTCTCAGCACAGCAACAACTTAGAGACAATCATACCGCTCATTCCATGCCTACAAAAGGAATTCCTATGGTGGGCCTCGGTAAGCCAGGCAAACACAGGTATGTCATTCAAAAAATCACAGATAACACAGACCATGACCACAGACGCCTCAGACCTTGGATGGGGCACATGGAAGGCAGATGTATACAAGGACAATGGTCTCCAAAGGAAACACATCTGCATATAAACCAAAAGGAAATGCTGGCAGTAATGCATGCCATCGAGGCCTTTCAGCAACAACTTCAACAAGGCCATTTACTGATACGGACAGACAACACCACTGTGATGTGGTATATAAACAAGCAAGGGGGCACCCATTCTTATCCCCTTTGCAGACTGACAATGAATCTTTGGGAAAAATCACTGAGCCTAAACATACAGTTACAATCCCAGTTTGTTCCAGGCAAAGACAATGTGCTGGCAGACAGCCTAAGCAGGAATTTCACAGATCCACACGAGTGGAGGTTACATCCGAAGATCTTCACACAACTCACTTCGACATGGGGCAGGCCAGAAGTAGACCTATTTGCCTCTCACCTCAACCATCATCTACAAAAATTCTGCTCAAGGACATACCATCCACAAGCTTGGAAAATAGATGCTCTTTCATTCAACTGGAACTTCCTAAAAGTATATGCATTCCCACCTCTGCCACTGATGACCTCAGTATTACTAAAGATCAAAGCAGAGAGACCCAAGGGGATCCTAATAGCTCCAGACTGGCCAAGACAACACTGGTATCCACTACTATGGAGCATATGTCACACCAAGAAGTGGGCTCTTCCACAATGGCCCCTACTCTTGACTCAGCACAACTTCAAAACAGTGCATCCAAACCTTCAGACACTGCAGCTAACAGCCTGGGAGATCCCATGAATAACCTCAATCTTTCTCTCTCCAAGGAAGTTCAGCGGATATTAACAGAGGCTCGAAGACCATCCACCAGAAAGGTTTACTTAGCAAAATGGAAAAGATTCAGCATTTGGAATACCAGCAAGGGACATGATGCATCATTATTGAACATCCCACTCATCCTGGAATATTTGGCAGATTTGCTACAGAATGGACTCTCATATTCTTCCATAAAGATACATGCTTCAGCTATTTCAGCTAGATATAACACTGATCCGCCTGTCTTTTCACATCCTTTGCTAAGGCAATTCCTCAGGGGAATCAAGAACATTAAGCCACCAAGAAAGGCTCCAGTACCAGCCTGGGACCTCAACTTTGTCCTAGAAAAACTGACTCTACCTGCATTTGAGCCAGCAGCTTCCGTCGACTTACAATTTCTCTCATGGAAGACAGCTTTCCTGTTGGCAATTACCTCAGCAAGAAGGGTTTCGGAACTACAGGCACTAATGGCAATACCACCGTTCATAATCTTTCACAGAGACAGGGTCTCCTTAAGGACCAACCCTACTTTTATGCCAAAGGTGGTATCTAGGGTTTCTTTAAATCAAGCTATTCATCTGCTTGCTTTCTTCCCCAATCCTGAGAACAAAGGGGAAAGACTGTTACATACCTTGGACATTCACAGACAACTTCAATACTACCTGGACAGAACCAAGACCAATAGGAAGTCTGAACAACATTTTGTAGCTTACGCCCCTGCAGTACAAGGAAAAGCCATTTCAAAACAGACCATTTCAAAATGGATTGGACATTGCATCAGATTTTGTTATTCCTTTCATGGGAAGACTGTTCCAGCCAATGTCAGACCACATTCCACCAGAGCTACAGCCACCTCTACAGCATTCTTAAGAGGGGTGCCTACAAAGGACATTCTAGAAGCTGCTACATGGAGCTCCGTGCATACATTCTCCAAACACTACAATCTTCCTCTATACTCCAGATCCAGAGCAGGCTTTGCTTCGGCAGTCCTGCAGGGTTTGATTGCCACACCATCTTTTTCCTAGAGCATTCCTCCTCCCCCAGCTAAGCTATGGTATTCTACCCATATGATGTCCTTCATGGATGCATCTGCAGTCATAACAAGTGGGTTGTCCTGTCGTCAGGCAGCCCTGCAGTCGGCCGGATTCCAAAGTCCGGGTCCGGCTTCGGCTGATGTCGCACTCCACCCGACGTCATCTCTGTTGGTCTTCGGGTATAAAAGCATCAGCCGACGCCATTTTCCTCAGTCTTTCTTGCCGCGTGGCGCCCGAAGCAGAAGCTGTTCGCAAGTGCCGGTCGGTCGGATCCAGAGATTACTTCACCGAATACTACAAGACTTCTAAAGCTAAGTACCCGTTGGGGACTCTTTCTTGCCTCAGCCGATGTCAGAAAAAGTTAACAATTGTTTAACCTGTGGGAAACAAATACCTCATAAAGATTTCCACTCTTACTGTCTGCCTTGTTTAGGCCCAGCCCACGACGTAGCAGCCTGTTCGGCCTGTGCCTCTTTCAACCGACGAACGCTTAGGCGCCGGTCGGAGTTTGCAGAACAGTTTTTCGGTTCTGATTTTGCGTACATTATGCCGCCGGATCCTCCGACTACCCCAAAACCGCAAAGATAAAGACCGACATCGCGGTCCGTGGTTTCGGCCGAAACCACGGTAAAGCAAACAGAAGTGTCTCGGTTTCGCTGAAACCGAGAAAACTGATCAAAGTACAGCTGAACCTATTCTTACAACTGAGGCCCCTGCTACAACTCTTGAATCGACCTCAGAAATTTTACCCACTACGGTGGTTGACTTATCAGACACCATTCCCTTGGATGTCTCTACCCCAGCACGTGGTGCTGCTAGGCCTCCTGCTGCCATGTCCATTAAGGCCTTCGCCAGGGCTAAAGCAGCCAAGACTTCTAAAACAGTGCCTGTTAAACCCCCACATCCAGGCCCTCTTCTAGTTCTCAAATGCTTTCTTTGGCAGAAGATTTAATTTCTTTAATTAGAGGATCTCAATCTCACCCAGACAGGGCCTCTCAGCCCCCAGAGAAGAGACCTAGGGCAGAGCCCCTGAGCCAGTGTCTTCTGATGATTCTGCTGATGAATCAGACATAACTGACCAGCCTGAGGCTCCCTTCTCCAATTTTGAAGATTCTGATGCTGAAGAATCCATTCCAGCTGCTTCCCACCAGAAGAATTCTCCTTTGGGGAAACCTTGCATGCCATGCGAGAACAGTTCCAATGGCAGCAACAGGATTTTTCAGACTCCAGAAAAGACTTAGGACCTTTCTGCACCTCCCACAGCACAGGCCCTTAGCTATACCTCCTGTTCTCTCTGTGGTGGATGATGCTTTCAATGATGTTTGCTCCGCTCCAGATTCTTTACCCCAGCCCCTGCCAAACCAGACAGATTTTACAGGGTGCCAGATACTCATCACCACCTTTACAAGGCCCCACTTGCAGATCCAGAAACTATATCCCAGGGTCCCAAGGCAGTAGCCGCGACCACAGCTAAAAACCCTATTCCTTCTGAAAGGGAAGCAAGGTCATTAGACAGATGGGGTAAAAAGGTCTACACTTCAGCTACTCTCTCAGCTAGAACTTTAAACTGTCAGTTTCACATGATACAATACCAAGAGTTTATGCTTGATCAGTTAACTAAAAAACTAACCACTGATGAATCTCTTGATAAGAAATATGTATTAGAGATGGTAAATAACATACAACAGGTTAGCAACCATTCCTTAAAATGTGGCTATGATGCACTGGAGGCTTCATTTAGATCAGCCATGACAGGCACAGTGATAAGAAGGCATACATGGCTAAAAGAACAAGCTTTACCGGATCATGTTAAAGCTAAGTTGCTAGATGCTCCTATGGACAAGACAAGTTTGTTTGGTACACCTGCCCAGCAGGTTATGAAGAAAATGGAAGAAAAGGCAAAATCTGTTCAAACTGTTAAAGATTTCTTGCAGGTTCAACCCCCAAGGTTTAGCAGGAACTGGCCTGCCAAAAATTGGTCCTTTCCTGACTCCACAAAATTTCAAAGGGGCAGGAATAGACGCACCAGAGGCAGAAACCAATCCAGAGGAGGTGCCTACAGAGGACGACAGTGGCAAGGTAACAACAGAGGCGCAGACACAGCCACTGCCACTACATCAGCACAACCACAGTGACTTAATCCTAAATCCGCCTACCAGGGAACAAATAGCAGCTCCTCTAGGCGGAAAGTTAACCTTATTTTCAAAGAACTGGCACTACATAACAAAAGACAAGTGGATTTTACAAACCATAGATCAAGGTTACCAGTTTCACTTCCACACTTTACCAGTCAAAAGAGGAATGCCAAACCTACCTCCAAATCAAAAAACAGAGGCTCTACGCCAGATAATGGAGTTAGCAAACATGAGAGCTGTGGAAAGAGTGCCAACAGCAGACCAAGGAAAGGGGTTCTACTCCAGACTATTCCTAGTTCCAAGAAAGGAAAAAAGTTGGGAGACCAATTCTCGACCTGTCCACCTTAAATACATACATCATTGTCCCAAAATTCAAAATGCTGACCCCACAGCAACTTCTTCCCATGCTGGGCAAGGAGTCTTGGCTGGTAACTCTAGATCTCAAGGAGGCATACCTGCACGTCCCCATTCGACCAATCTGCAGAAGATACCTCAGATTTCTTGCAGGATCAGAGCACTATCAATTCTCAGCATTGCCCTTTGGCTTATCTACTGCCCAGAGTATTCACAAAATGCCTGGCATCAGTAATCGCCATTGCAGACTACAGGGAATTCAAATTTACCCATACCTGGACGACTGCCTGCTACAAGGGGACAACAAAAGCAAGCTGACAACAGATTTACAAAGGGTCATTTACTTGCTACAAGGACTGGGATACACAGTCAATTTACAAAAGTCAAGGCTGATACCATCCCAAACAAGGACGTTCTTGGGCTGAATTGGACACAGTACAACAAATGGCATTCCTGACTACAGAAAAACAAAAGAACTTCCTCTTTACTTCTTGGCACTAACAAAACTGAACAAGTTAACAGCAAGAAAAGTTCTGCAGGCCTTGGGCTTCATGGCATCATGCATAATCTTGGTCCCATTTGCCAGACTACATATGAGGAAACTACAGTGGTACCTAAAGAATTTATGGTCCCAACACAGACACAGTCTAGAAACAGAAATCCCACTAATTCCATGCTTAAAACAGGAGTTTCTATGGTGGGCTCAGGCATGCCAGTCAAACCCAGGCCTACCCTTTCGCAAATGTCAACCAAGCCAGACCATCACAACAGACGCTTCAGACCTAGGATGGGGGGCCCACATGCTGGACAAATGCGTGCAAGGATTGTGGACACAGGATCAACTTCGCCTGCACATCAATCTAAAAGAAATGCTGGCAGTAAAACTGGCAATCCAAAAGTTCAAACCATTTCTCAAAGAGGGCCAGTTGATGATAAGGACAGACAACACCACAGTCATGTGGTACATCAACAAACAGGGAGGCACTCATTCATACCCCTATGCAGAATGACCTTGGAGCTGTGGACCCTGGCACTCAGCTACAACATTCAGTTACAGGCAATATTTGTACCGGGAAAGACAATACTCTAGCAGACATATTAAGCAGAACCACTTTGGATGCCCACGAATGGAAACTGCACCCGGACATCTTCAAGACCATCTCAAAGAAATGGGGAATGCCACAGATAGACCTATTCGCATCACCTCTCAATCACCAGCTCAAAAATTCTGCACAAGGACATTCCACCCACTAGCATGGAAAGTGGACTCACTCTCCTTCAACTGGAAAGGCCTAACAGCATATGCATTCCCACCTCTTCCTTTGATACACAAGGTACTACTAAAAATCAAGGAAGAACGTCCAAGGATAATCCTGATAGCTCCAAACTGGCCAAGACAGCACTGGTACCCACTACTGAAGAGCATGTCTCGGAACAAAATGTGGCCAATACCTCTGATGCCTTTGATGTTAACTCAGAATAACTACAGCATCATACATCCAAACCTAAAAACGCTGCAACTGACTGCATGGAACATCACATAACAGCAGCTAATCCAGAACTTTCCCAAAGAGTTAAAGACATTATTCTTGAAGCACGCAGACCTTCAACAAGAAGGAACTATGCTGGAAAATGGAAAAGGTTTGTCATTTGGAGTACGGAAAGAGGAAAAGATGTGTCAAACATAGATATGCCTAACATTCTGGAGTATCTGGCCGAACTTCTTCATTCAGGCCTGTCCTACTCCTCCATCAAGATACATGCATCAGCTATTTCAGCAGAATACAGCTTTGATCCACCTGTTTTTTCGCACCCTTTGCTCAGGCAGTTCCTCAGAGGAATCAAGAATGTAAAACCTCCAAGGAAACCACCATTACCAGCTTGGGATTTAAACTTTGTGCTAGAAAAGTTGACACTATCACCCTTTGAACCAGCAGCAACAGCAGACCTACAACACCTGTCATGGAAAACTGCTTTCCTACTGGCAATAACTTCAGCAAGGAGGGTTTCAGAACTACAGGCCTTAATGGCAGTGCAACCCTTCCTAATCTTCCACCAAGATAGAGTGTCCATGAGGACTAATCCTACATTTATGCCCAAGGTGGTATCCAGAGTGTCTTTGAACCAGGCAATCCACCTACCTACCTTCTTTCCCAACCCACAATACAGAGGGGAAAGAATACTGCATACCTTGGATCTACATAGACAGCTACGCTACTACTTGGACAGAACAAAAAACAGCAGAAAGACTGACCAACGTTTTGTAGCCTATGCAACAGGAAGGGAAGGAAAAGCTATTTCCAAACAGACAATCTCCAAATGGATAGGAAACTGCATACGTTACTGTTACTCCTTCCATGGAAAACCAATTCCACAGAACATAAGACCTCATTCTACAAGGGCAACAGCCACTACCACAGCCTTCTTACGAGGAGTGGCAACCAAAGACATTATTGAGGCGGCTACTTGGACCTCCGTGCATACATTTGCCAAGCATTATAATTTGCCTCTATATTCCAGATCCCGAGCAGGGTTTGCCACTGCTGTACTGCAAGGGATCCTAAACACACCATAATCTACTTTATCCTCCTCCCTTGTTGGCTATGGTATTCTACCCACTTGTTATGACTGCAGATGCATCCATGAAGGACATAGTACAGTTTTGTACCTACCATAAATGTAGATGTCCGAACTGGATAGCATCTGCAGTCAGGATTACCCTCCCTCCTTCCCTCTGTGGTACTCCTAGGGTGTTTACCCTCCTAATAGCTAGCTGTTGGGGGGGAGTCTTTTATGGTGTATTTGTTTGTATATATGTACATATATGTTTATTGTTGTGTTTACCTCTATCTATTTGGAAACATTGGCATCTATCCAAATTTTTAGCATGCAAGAGGGCTACTGGCATCTGGGGCAAGAAACACTGAGGAAAATGGCCGGCTGATGCTTTTATACCCAAGACCAACAGAGATGACGCCGGGTGGAGTGCGACATCAGCGAAGCCGGACCCGGACTTTGGAATCCGGCCGACTGCAGGGCTGCCTGACGACAGGACAACCCACTTGTTATGACTGCAGATGCTATCCAGTTCGGACATCTACATTTATGGTAGGTACAAAACTGTACTTTATGACTGCAGTTGCATTCTTGAAGGACATAGTACAGTTTTGTACCTACCATAAATGTAGATGTCCGATAGATATGCAACTGCAGTCGGATTCCTCCTCCATACCCCTCTATGCCTAGGGTCCACTCCTATCCTTGTTTCTCTTAGCTGGGGATATCTGTTATGGTGTATCTGTTTATTGCTTACTTATTTGTCTGGAATCCTGTTTTTGTCCTCCAAATTGATTACAGCCTTCCTTGGAGGGCACCTGACATCTGGGGCAAGAAACACTGAAGAAAATGGTGTCGGCTGATGCTTATGTACTCCAGCCGCTCTGACGTCGGAGAGAAATGCGACATCAGCCGACGTCGGACCCAGACTTTGGAATCCGGCCGACCGAGGGCTGCCTGAGGCAGGACAACCCATATGTTATGACTGCAGTTGCATATCTATCGGACATCTACATTTATGGTAGGTACAAAACTTTACTTTTTGTGTAGTGCTTCTGTCCTTGCTTTTTCCCCCAAGTTGTTCTACAGCAGTGTGGCTCAGAGGGTGTTATCAAGGTAACAAGGTCTTGTTTTTCTGCTGATGGGTCTTCTCTTTTAGAATACAGCTTGTGTACCGATAACATCCAAAAAGAATAAAGCTAGTGCTTAGCCAAATCCCAGTTCAGCAAAGAAATAAATCAGCAAACCAAAAACGTCACTGGGAACTGCTGCTGTACAAATGCTGTAAAATGTTTATTAAAACACAAAACAAACCAAAAAGTATCAAAGTGGCTTGGCTAGGCCCTTCTTCAGACAAAGTGCTTCTCACAAACATCACATTTTAAAATAAACATACACCAATCACTCTTCAGTAAAAACCACCTGTTTTGATTGTTAGCTGAAACTAACAAGTCATCATTAAAACACATTGCCACTACTTACTTAATAAAACGCCTACTTTTAAGTGTTGGCTTCAGAGGCACCATATCATTCAGCCCAGATTGAATATGGGCTGTTAAATCTAAAAACCACTTTGATTCTATGGTTTCTGTCTTTAACCTAATGTCACCCCCTCTCTTATTAATGAATACATTGGCTATCACCCTAAATTTAAATCTATGTGTGGGATTATCCTTTACATGATTATATAGCGCATTGTGCTCATCACAGTTCCTAATTGACGAAATGTGCTGTAGTATCCTGACCTTGAGCATATTGTTGGTTTTGCCAACATAATATCCTGAGCATGATGTGCAATCAGCCAAATACACCACATTAATGGTTCTACAGGTAGCTCTCCCTTTAAAATGAAAACTCTTCCCTGTGGAAGGATGTGCAAACACTGTCTCCCTATTAATATGTTCACAAGCCTTACAGCCCCCACATGGGACAGTACCCAGCGACCTAGGTAGGCATGTGACCTCATTGTTTCCCCTATCGTGACAGAGTATATCTTTCAGGTTCTTATTCCTCTTATAACTAAATTGTGGAAAGTCCCCTACTATATCACTCAAGTTTCTGTCACTAGTGATAATGTTCCAATTCCTCTTGATGATGTCACACACCCCTTTGACATTACTGCCATATGTTAGTGTTATCCTAGGTGTAGTTTCCTTCTTCCTACCTTTAATCCGGTGACCATTGTGATTACTATAATTACTTCCTAGGCTCGTCGTAACATCAAGCCATGGTCTATATTTACCTTGCCTGTTCGCAGTACCTCTTGCTACTGCTGTTTCCACTAGCTCACATCTATACCCTCTTTCTTGAAACATTCTTTCAAGTCATCTATCTCTCTCAAAATGTTCATCCTGTCGACTGATCCTAGAGATCCTGCCAACCTGCCCCTCCACTATGTAGGAAAAGGTATATCTAGGGTGCATGCTGTCAAATGAGAGCAAAGAATTCTTCCAACTCTCTTTTCGATGTAATCTGGAACTAAAGCCTACGGGTGTAAGTTCTACTGTGACATCCAAGAAGTCCAGAGCCTCACATGAGCTCTTGATATCAAACTTCAAGAAGGATGTGGTAGAGTGTAAATATTCCATAAAAGTATTCCTACGCCAACTTAGTTCTCTCCTTCTGGGAAAAGAAACATGTTTTAAACCACAGAGATTGGAGTCCACATATAGGGGTTTATCTACGTTTTGTAGACGATATCTTTATTGCCTGGAAGGGGGGTGAACAAAGGCTAAATACTTTTATGGAATATTTACACTCTACCACATCCTTCTTGAAGTTTGATATCAAGAGCTCATGTGAGGCTCTGGACTTCTTGATGTCACAGTAGAACTTACACCAGGCTTTAGTTCCAGATTATATCGAAAAACGAGTTGGAAGAATTCTTTGCTCTCATTTGACAGCATGCACCCTAGATATACCTTTTCCAACATAGTGGAGGGGCAGGTTGGCAGGATCTCTAGGATCAGTCGACAGGATGAACATTTTGAGAGAGAGATAGATGACTTGAAAGAATGTTTCCAAGAAAGAGGGTATAGATGTGAGCTAGTGGAAACAGCAGTAACAAGAGGTACTGTAACAGGCAAGGTAAATATAGACCATGGCTTGATGTTACGACAGCCTAGAAGTAATTATAGTAATCACAATGGTCACCGGATTAAAGGTAGGAAGAAGGAAACTACACCTAGGATAACACTAACATATGGCAGTAATGTCAAGGTGTGTGACATCATCAAGAGGAATTGGAACATTATCACTAGTGACAGAAACTTGAGTGATATAGTAGGGACTTTCCACAATTTAGTTATAAGAGGAATAAGAACCTGAAGGATATACTCTGTCACGATAGGGGAACAATGAGGTCACATGCCTACCTAGGTCGCTGGGTACTGTTCCATGTGGGGCTGTAAGGCTTGTGAACATATTAATAGGGAGACAGTGTTTGTACATCCTTCCACAGGGAAGAGTTTTCATTTTAAAGGAGAGCTACCTGTAGGACCATTAATGTGGTGTATTTGGCTGATTGCACGTCATGCTCAGGGATATTATGTTGGTAAAACCAACAATATGCTTAAGGTCAGGATACTACAGCATTTCGTCAATTAGAACTGTGATGAGCAATGCGCTATATAATCATGTAAAGGATAATCCCACACATAGATTTAAATTTAGGGTGATAGCCAATGTATTCATTAATAAGAGAGGGGTGACATTAGGTTAAAGACAGAAACCATAGAATCAAAGTGGATTTTAGATTTAACAGCCCATATTCAACCTGGGCTGAATGATATGGTGCCTCTGAAGCCAACATTTAAAAGTAGGCGTACTTTTTATTAAGTAAGAGTAGTGGCAATGTGTTTTTAATGATGACTTGTTAGTTTCAGCTAACAATCAAAACAGGGTGGAGTTTTTTACTGAAGAGTGATTGGTGTATGTTTATTTTAAAATGTGATGTTTTGTGAGAAGCACTTTGTCTGAAGAAGGGCCTAGCCCGAAAGCGCTCACTTTGATACTTTTTGGTTTGTTTTGTGTTTTAATAAACATTTTACAGCATTTGTACAGCAGCAGTTCCCAGTACCGATAACATGACATTGTTTTGCATTTTCTTATCCTAGTGATTAACTGGCCCATCACTGTCTGCTGAATACAAATTGCTTTCAGTGTTTTTTTTTTTCCCACACAGCTTTCCACCTCTTAGCCTTCCCACAGTAAACCATGTCCATCTTTCCCTAACTGGATGATCCATTTTTTGATGTATGACCCTAATCCTGCCCCTTGGCAACTTGCGTGTATGCTTTCAGGTACAAGGGTATGTGGTGCATTTCCAAAAGGCATGCAAATTCTTGCACATGCTCCATGAAGGGGTGTGCATTGAGGAAGCAGAATGGCACAGATGTATCACATAAATAAAAAAAAAAAATGCTGTAGCATGCTGTGTTTATATGCAGTCACAAAAGGATCTTTTTGGTGGAGAAAAACAAACTCTGTGATGAAATACAATAGGATGTAATTGCTTGTTAAGTTAAATAGTCCTTTCTAGTTTTTCTTACATGTCTTAAATCTATTGTTCAGGGTTGTGAAGTCGAGTTTTTTTGCCTGTGGTGTTGGGGTGCAGATTTTAATTGTAGTGGAGTGCCACAGATTAGTTTGCTTACTTCCAAAGTCTGTCCCTGCATATGTTCTTGCTGTCATTTGTACCATAGCTAGCCAAGATCAATTACTTGTACATTTCCAGTAAAATTAGGTGATGCATTGATTAGGAACTTAAGGCATAAGGAAGAAATAATGAATAATCTTATTTTGATGGGGCCACCATAATGGCTGGAACACTTGGGCACTTTTTCTGATGCCCTTCATAAGCTGGTTCGGAAAGTGTCAAATCTGATTTCATGCAGAGTCAAGAACCCCTTATGAAACACTTATTCTTTGCTCTGGGGTCAGGAGGCATACACATCCTGTCAGTGTCATACTTTTCCATGTTGTGCACTCATTTACTATCTGTTCACAGCATGCATCCTTTGAAAAATTCTTGTGTTCATTGACTAAGAAGCATAGAACCCTGCTCCCACTCCTGGGTATGAAGGCAGCATTAAGGGTATGAGCCGGGACCTCTGACTTTACTGGCTTTTTTGTCCAGGACCACAGCACAACATGAATGAATAACTGTTGCTGCTAACATAACTGAAAACCAATGACATGTTGTCATCAGAGAGAGAAGCATAAGGGCTTTTATGTTTCGCACATAACATGAAGGCTGGACAGAGAGAGCTAGGAGAGCTTTATTAATGAGTCTTAACCACTGAGCATTAAAAGTCATAGCACTGACCTTTAACAAATCATAGCAGAAGGTCAGAAAGAGGAGCCATGTTTACTCTTCACAACAGAAGATCTTCATATGCTGGACCCCATGTAGTCAAGGTTCATAGCTTCATAGGTAGGTACTAGGCTGTTGGCCCTGGGGCCTTTATAAACCTAACCAAAAAAGTTCCCTGGCTTTTGCCACCCAAGAAAGGTATTTTCCTGTGCCCCTGTCAAGCAGAGCCACAGAAGTGATCCCCGGGGTGAATTTCCTATTTCCCATCCAATTGTCAAGATTTTTCTTAAAGAGGGCTAATGAGGAGCTTTGCTTGACATAAATGGGTAGTCTGTTCCAGATCATGGGAAGTCTCTGGGACAGGACTCTATCCCTCCAGCATGTTCTGTTTATTGTGGTGGCAAGGTTTAGGTCCCTCGAGCGTGTGGCTTGGAGGGATTGGGTTTTCTTTAAGTGTAGCATGTCCAACAAATCTGGGTTTGACATGGCTTTGTATGTTAGGCAGAGGTCACCTCTGAGTAGGCAGTAAGCGAAGGAGTAGAGTTGGAGGTTTTTGAGATGGTCTGCATATGGCATCTGTTTGAGGCCAGTAATCCTCTTAGTGAGGTATTTCTGTGGCTTTTGTAGTTGTTGTAGATGTCTTGTGAGGTACATGCCAAACGGGGTGTTGTACTCTATAATGGGTCTGATGAGGGATGAGTAGAGAGGAACAATGACCTCTTTTTTTCTGGAGGTGAACCCCTTTGTGATGAGGTGTGCCACTTAGAAGGATTTCCTGACTACTGTGGTGATATGATTGTCAATGGAGAGACTACGGTCCACCTGTGTCCCAAGGTCTCTTATTACACTTTTGGTGTTTAGTAGGCTGCCACCTATGTGGTAGTTCATGGGTACAGTATTTTTCCCAAAGGGAATGACAATGCACTTCTTGGCATTGAGCTTGAGGCCATGACTTTGACACCAAGCATCAGTCTCAGTGAGGCCCCTTTGTAGAATGAGTACATCATTAGGCAATTCTGTTATGGCACCTAGTTTGCAGTCATCTGCAAACTTTGTTAGCCAAAGACCTGCTGTATTAGCCTGGACTTCTGAAATGTAGATGCCAAACAGGAGAGAACCCAGGACTGATCCCTGTGGTACTCCACTTGTCAGTGGTCTGAAGTTGGATTTGGAGTCGGCTATTTTCACTGTGTGGGTTCTGACAGTGAGCCAGTTGACCACCCATCCTGTGACATAGGGATTTATGCCCAGTCTAGTGAGTTTATCTATAATTCCAGAGTGGGCGATGGTGTCGAAAGCATTGGTGAGGTCAAGATAGGCTGTGTGCAGCACTTTACCCTCGTCCATAGCTTTGGTGACTGCTTCAAAGAAGTCAATCAAATTTAGGAGACATGATCTACCTTTTACAAACCCAAACTGAGTGGGATCCATAGTTTGGATGTTACCTATGTCCTTGTTTATAAACTCCAAGATGATATGTTCCATGGCCTTGCAGACCAGGCTCGTCAGGCTAATGGGGCAGTAGTTCCCGGGGTCCGTGTTGGTGCCCCCTTTGTGGAGTGGGATAACCATCGCTGTGCACTAGTCAGTAGGCACAAAGCCTGAAGTGAGGTTATGACTGAACATGGTACTTAGGTGGGGTGCCAGTTCGTTCTGTAGTTCATGCAGAGCACAGACTGGGATGTTGTCAGGTCCCATGGATGCTGTCTTCTTGGCTTTGGAGAGTGTGGTCTTTACTTGTGCAGCTGTGATTACATGTGCTTTCCATTCTTCCAGTATAATGATGGGGGGGGGAGAAGTCTGCACTGAACCTATCTGCCAGGATGTTTGCAATATCAGTTGGTTCTGTATATCTTGTGCTGTTGTGCTGTAGTTCAGAACAGATTTGAGTGTCACCGTTGAGATTCTAGACATAGCTGTAGAATGCTTTGTGGTTGTCTTTAGAATCAGTGGTGATTTTATTTTCCTAACTAGCTTTGGAGGATTTTATGAGGGATCTCAGCTTCTTACTGAGGCTAACCAGGGAGTTCCTGCAATCAGAGGATTTTACTCTTTTTTGCAACAGCTTCTTCCTTCTGTTGTAGAGTTTGTTTATGGCAGGGGACCACCAGATTGGCTTCCTTTATTTGGAGGATAGTGTCTTGGTTCTGTTGGGAATGGCACGATCCATGCACTCATGTATGTGCTTATACAGTGCATTTGAATAGGATTCAGCAGTCGTACCTCTATTTTCCATCTGTATGGGTGTCATGAAGCTTGCCACTTCTGTCTTAAGAAGCATGAAGTTGGCTTTGGAGAAGTTTTTTATGGTGGTTTCCTTAATGGGGGGTGGTGGCAGGATATTGATGTCCAGGGTGATTAGCTTGTGGTTGGATCTGACCAGTGAGGAGTTGACCTCAGGCATGGAACATCGGTTGCCCATATTGGTAATGAGCAGGTCCAGGATATTGCTGCCCCTGTTGGGGGTATGGACAAGCTGATCCAGGGCATTGGAATTTATGAAGTTCAGAAAATATTGAGCAAATGAGTTAGTACAGAGTAGTTTTCCCAGTTGATGGTGGGGTAGTTGAAACTGCCCATTATTAGGGTATTGGGCTGTACCTTAATATTACCTGTTATATCAAGAAACATGGAGTGGGCATCCTGGGGCATGGTGGGGGATCTGTAACAAGCTACAACTTGGATTGCAGTCTTGCCCAGTGTTAGTTGTATTTGGATAATTTCAGATGCATTATGTTGAGTAACTAGCCTGGAGGTGTGGATGTCCTTAATGAATATGGACACGCCTCCTCCTTTAGTGTTTCGGTCCAGGTTAGGTGGCCAAAAGGTGTGGTATGAGTTATTGCCTGGTAATGAAGGGGTGCTCCCTGGAGCCTTGAACCAGGTCTCCATCACTGCACAGATGTTGATGTTCTCCATTTTCAGGAGTGCCTTGAGTGAATGCATTTTGAGGTTTAGACTTCTAGCATTGAGTAGCATTACCCTCAGATTTTGCTTGCTTATACCTGCTATGGTGGTGAGTTTGTCATTTGAACCTTGCCTAAAAAGGCACTATAGGGGTGGTAAGAGCCTTAGCCAGTGTTCGGAATCCCAGGGGTGACAGATGCAGGCCATCTCTGGCAAAGTATCATGGTCTGTTGATCATGTTGTCCTAGGCAGATAGACACTGGATCCCCTTAGAATGACACTAGGAGCTTAGCCAATTGTTGAAGTCAATCATTTTGTCCTTGTATTGTGGTATCATTCTGGATGATGGCAGGATGCTACTCAGGGGTAGGGTCATACCTGACTGGGCTACATGATCCGAGAGCTCCTCCATTTCTCTTTTCATGTAGTCCAAGGAGGTACATCTCAGGTCATTCACACCAACATGGAGAATGACAGAGTCATATTTGTACTTGTTGTGGAGTGCCCTGAGTGCTTGCATTATGTGGTGGATTCTGGCACCTGACAGGCAGCTGACAGTAATTTTCTCCTTGATTAGCCTGGTGAGTGGGACATCAGTGTGCCTGATTATAGTGTCACCTATTACTAGTGTGTTGGGTACGTTGTTTTGCCTTATGGGCTGAGGTTGAGTGACACAGTGATTTTGTGGACTACGTGTCATTTGGGTAGTGTTGGGGGGGGTCGTGATTGCTTGTGTTTTAGCTTTGGAGGTCTCTGTTGTTTGGGCAGATTTTTATTGAGAGCTTCCACAAATGTAGGTGTGTGTTTTATGTTAATATGTGTGGGTTTAGGTGGTGTAGGTTTTGACTGTCTAGTACATTCTTGGCTGGAGATAGCTTGGCTTCCAGTTTGGCTGTATAAGTGCATCTCTCACAGGTTCTAGTGTTGGGAGGTAGGAGGAGAGGGTTGTCATTGTACATGAGGCGATTGCTACATTTCCCTAAGATGCCCAGATTCATCAGGTGGACAGGAGAAAACACCAGGAGCTGACTCTTAGGCATGCCTGGATAGGTGCTTATTAATTTAAGTACTAAAAACTGTTTTCTTCCTAACAAGTGAGGAAAGTTGAGTGCTGCAGTAATTTGTAGATTATTTAGTGCTTACAACGAGTTTTGAACAAGTGCTGAGCACAAGGCAACAGTTTTGAATGCTAAAACTAGAAAACTGGCTAGTTCTAAGGGGAAATTAGACTTTCTGGCACTGGGAATAGTTTAACCCTAGTTAAATGGTGTCTCGCGATGCACAAAACTGCGCAAACATGGGTTTTTAAACAGAAAGATGAAAGGGATAAAAATAGCCCAAAATGGCCAATAACACTACAGTTTCTGAGCTGAAACCACTCCACCAATGACAGATAGACTGCTCAAAACTCACCACTCTAACTGATGAACAGAGATTCTATCTTAGTGAGGTCTGGGCAACACAGAAACTACAAAAACAGCCCAGAATTCAGCAAAATGTGAAAACCAGACTCTACTGGTTATAGAAAGGTGGGTAACGAGTAGAGAGGATTTTTTTTGTTTGTTTTTTTCAAAAATTAAAACAGATACAGTAAAACACTTTTAAAGCAGAAAAATGGCTATTGCACTTGAGTGTGTAGCTCTCAACAGTTCAACAGTTGAAAAACACTTAAAAATGATCAGTTAAAGTGCGAACAGTATCAGAATTCAAAAAAACAGTTCAAATAAGTTGCAAAGTTAATTAAAAAAAGTTTGGAATAGTGCAGCTAGCGAAAATAAGCAATAAAAAGCAAAACAGATGTACTTAATCCACTCAAAGTCTCCCTTTACTCTCTCTGGTGCTGTAGAACTCTTCAGGACACCCAGGCAGAATCTTGCTGAGGTAGTACAACTGCAAAAACCACGCAAACATGGGTTTTTAAACAGAAAGATGAAAGGAATAGAAATAGCCCAAAATGGCCAATAAAACTACGGTTTCTGAGCTGAAACCACTCCACCAGTGACAGATAGGCTGCTCAAAACTCACCACTCTCACTGGTGAACAGAGAAGCTTCCTTCTATCTTAGTAAGGTCTGGGCAACACAGAAACCACAAAAGAGCCCAGAATTCAGCAAAATCTGATAACCGGACTCTACTGGTTATACAAAGGCAGGAAACGAGTAGAGAGATAGGATTGTTTTTGTTTGTTTCAAAAATTAAAACAGATACAGTAAAACAAATACTTTTAAAGCAGAAAAATGGCTATCGTGCTTGAGTGTGTAGCCCTCAACAGTTCAACAGTTGAAAAAAACACTTAATAACGATCAGTTAAAATGCAGACAGTATCAGAATTAAACAAAATAGTTCAAATAAGTTGCAAAGTTAATAAAAAATGCTCTGACTAGTATGGCTAGCGAAAATAAGCAATAAAAAGCAAAACAGAAGTACTTAATCCACTCATATTCTCCCTTTTCTCTCTCTGCTGCTGTAGAACTCTGCGGAACACCTTTGTATAGGCTTAGTTTGTTTAATTAATAAACTACATACCCACAAACTGCTCTGAAATTATGAGGAACCTCAGTAAATGTAAAAGGAGCAAGGCTAAGTCTGAGCGCCAACATGTGTTATGAAAAATTCATAGTAGCTGAGAATGGCTGGTACTTGGTATGAGAATTTCCAGAAAGGACCCATCTGTACCACAAGAGGAAGACAGCATATTACTAATTTGTAAAATATAGCAAGAAAATGTTAATAAAATAAAGTATTCAGTAAGTAAAATATAGTGTCCATCAATAAACAACTTAGTGTGCATTATTATACAAACATTACATCTAGGGGATTTTTTTTCACATAAGCACTAATTGTATTATCAATGATCAGTTAAATAACTTGTAGGGAGAGATGTAAATGATAAGACTGATTCATAGTTGTTATCTGGTTGTTACAATTATGTAAAATAGATAGGTCAGAGTATAAAGTATTGAGATGTTCTTTTAGTGACTGATTTTTAAGTTTGTTCTAAAGGGGAAATAATACTTGAAGGACAGGAAAGATGTAGTGATGATTATGTAATTGGGCTACACATGTTAACAGATAACTAAACCATGTCTGTCTAAAGTTTTGATATTACTGACACTATGTATCTAAAGTTTTGAATCTTTTTCATGCATATACAATTTTTTTTTACTTATTGTTATGTTGTTCTTCAGTTCATATTTGCAGTTTTGTAAGTATGGCTTAGTTCTGTTATCATGTGGCATTGGGCTAGTCTTCCCCTTGTCCACTATCTTTCTTCCAACTTTGTTGATCTCATCAGTCTCAAAGTTCAGCAATAAGGGCAGCTTGCATCGTTACAGTTATTGAGATATGCTTCCAGGTATTCCATTTAATTGTTACAGTCTCCTGCACTGACCTATGTTCTTGGATGATTGGTGGCCTTTTATATCTCATTCCATAAGCTGCATTCTAATATTTCATCAGGGCTTTCTTTCCAGCCTTCGCATTTATTTTAACCTAATTGTTTCATCTTGTAGCCAGCCCAGTACTGCTTTTTATTGCTCAGCTACTGTATTCTTAAGGAAGGAGGCATATCCTTGGTTCCTCCGAAGTGTAGTTGCAGTTTTTTTTTCCAGTTTATAATTGAATTGTTTTTTTTTTTTTTTTCACTTTGGATTCTGCTTTCACGATGCTTCCTTGGTCATTTTGTTTTGCTGGTTCCCATATTTTTCACCATTTTTGTGCAACTGCACCCCAGATAACATCTTCAGTGCCTCTGTCACACACTGTGGAAATGTCTGTGAATTCTGCTGATTGTTGCTAATGCTTCTTGAAGATTCTGTAATAACAAGTTTTGTAACTGCTGCTCCTGAGATCCAGAGCTGCCACAGAATCGTTTATGTTTACAACCCTTTTGTACTAGATATGTCACGTACAGTTTTCTGTACATTTTTGTAGTCTGTACTTTTATTACCTTTTTTTTTTTGCAAATTAATTTATTGGTGTCTGAACTGAAAGTTGTAATTTCTCCATTTGCAGAGTTTAAATAATTTCTCTATTGACTTTTTCATTTGCTTCTACAGTTGCTGCTTATGTATGTGTATATGTATTTATTTGTCTGTTTGACAGAACTTATTGTAGTCTCTCTTCAGCAGAGTCCTGGCTGTGTTGAAGGCTTGGACAAGGCTGACCTGTGTACATTCTATATGAGATGCTTCTATCACGACTTGTATTTCCTATGGTTGTGTGAGATGTCTAGTATCTCTTCTGTGGCCTTAAAGAAAAGGTCTCTAAAACTACAGTAACTTGCTTTTTCTTTGTTATCTCAGTGGAGGTTGCTGTGGTCATGATCGCCATCCTCCGGAAGTCGCAGTCTGAATGCTCCTTTTAAATCTTGTACCGCAGACCTTCCTGCTGTTAAAGAGCTGTATAAAGCCATTTTGGGAACTATTGGGCAATGTGAAAGGAAGAAGAAATAAAAAAGCAGTGAGATATCCACCAATCAGAATATAAATTCTGTTCAAAGCTGATGTGCTAAGTCTTCTTACATCGGTACAGTTTTGTCAGTCTGTAGCTTATTGGGTTTTCTGTGCTTGAATTCATAACAGGTGCCTAACATAAGTGTGTCTGTAACTAATGATTTAGCTAGAAGCCCATTCTTGTAATGTCAGGCAGGCATGGTAGGCTGGAGGCAGGGGCATAACCATTGTACGCCCACCAGCATCATTTTTTTTTCTTCTAAAGAGCTGAATGGTAACAGCTGAGTACTTATTAGCTGCAGGATTAGACTGCTGCATTGCCATAGATTTATTTATTTATTGCATTTGTTTACCGGGAAATTCCACTGGGCCTAAAAGAGCCCATTTTCGGTTGAGGCCCAGGGAGAAAAGCCCCGACAAGAACATAGATGCAGAAAAAAAAATTAAACATTAATTGGTAGAGAAGTAAAAATAGTGTTTTACATAGTGGTTATAGTAATATATACATGTCAGGAATTTAGTTGGTTGCCAGATGAATTCAGAGTGGTAAAAACGGAGATAAATTAATCAGCATTATTGTGCCAGTATCAACAAAGTGATGGAAGAAAAAAATAATAAATATGGAGAAAGTATCATCAGTCACTAGTAGTAAAAAGCATAGGAATTTAGTTATAATATAAGGAGAAGGAGGAGGTTAGGTTATAGTTGTGCTTTCTGTGGTATTGGGAACCTAGATCCCACTGGATGTATGAAGACACAGGTACAGAACTACTCAAGGCTGCCCTTATCAAGTCATAAAAGAATAACTAATGAAAGCCTCTGATTGAAATCCTTGCTTTGGGGATTTATCTGCTATATACAGCATCATGTTTGGGGCTATCATTTCTTCCTACAGCTGCATTCATCAGTTCAGTCACAGTTACCACTTGCAGTTTGTGACAATCAGTTGTTGTAGTGCCAAAACTGGTAATTTAATACAAATACTTTTTTGTGGATGATTCACTCTGACTTCAGTGGGACATTTTTCTTTGCATTTCTAGTAATATGTTTACAGCATCTGAAGTAACAAGGGGGCCTGGAACACATAGGCATCTACTTTGCAGAAAAAAGTTTGCCCCTTTCCTTCTGAAGAACTAACGTCCTGAAAATAATTACACGTTGTGTACCGAGTGATGAAGATGCACTGAGATGGACTATATAAACTCCACTCATATGACTAAGAAATACAGTGTTTCTGTATGGTGGGAGTACACATTAGCCTACACAACAATGCAATATCACCCATGAACTTTCATGTTTATCTTTATTTGCCAGATAATCTAGTAATCCTATGACTTGTTTTTTCATGGGAGACCTGAGGAGGGTATTTATACTTGCTGTAGATAATTTAATCAGAACATTGGAAAAGTTTCCCTTCCTTTTTCAGTAGGTGCTTGGGAATATTTAACATTCATCTGAGTTGTCATCACCGTAAGCAAATCGGACCATAATTATCACCTCTCCCTAATTGTAAGGACAGGTGAAAAGTAGTTCTGTGTCTCCTACAGTTTTGTTCTTTTTATTTAAATATAGATAATTACAGTAAGCAAATGGTATCATGCATTACGTTTAAGTACTTTTTGATGTCCTTACATTCACCACTGCAGTATTCTTGGAACTCATAAACAAAGACATTGGTAACCTCCAAACTCTGGATCCCATCCAGTTCGGGTTTGTGAAAGGCAGATCATGCCTCCTGAACTAGATTGACTTCTTTGAGGCAGTCACCAAAGCCGTAGATGAGGTTAAGGTATTTCACACAGCCTGTCTTGACCTCGCCAAGGCTTTCAATACCATCCCCCATTCTGGAATTATAGCTAAACTCATTAAACTAGGTATAAATGCCTACATCACAACATGGGTTGCCAAATGGCTCACTGACAGAACCCACACTGTAAAAGTTGCAGATTCCAAATCTGACCTCAAAGCAGTGACAAGTGGAGTACCACAGGGGTCCTGGGATCTCTCCTGTTTGATATCTACTTCTCTGAAGTACAGGCTAACACAGAAGGCCTCTGGCTAACGAAGTTCACAGATGACTGTAAACTAGGAGCTATAGTCAAGTCCCCAAATGATGTGAACATCCTACAGAAGGGCCTTGCTGTGACAGATGCCTGGTGTCAGAGCCATGGCCTCAAGCTCAGTGCCAAAAAGTGCAGTGCCATCCCCTTTGGTAAAAACTCTGTACCCATGAACTACCACATAGGCAGCAATCCACTTAACACTGAATGTGTGATAAGAGACCTTGGGACCCAGGTGGACAGTAGTCTCTCCTTTGATAGTCACATCACCACAGTAGTCAGGAAGTCCTTGTACACGGCACACCTCATCGTAAAAGGGTTCTCATCCAGGAAAAAATAGGTCATTGTTCACCTCTACTCGACACTCATTAGACTCATTATAGAGTACAATGCCCCTTTTGGAATGTACCTCACAAGACATCTGTAGCAGCTGGAGAGGCCACAGAAGTACCTCACAAAGAGGATTGCTGGCCTCAAACAAATGCCCTACACTGACCGCCTCAAAAAATTCCAGCTTTACTTTGTAGCATATCGCCTACTCCGAGGTGATCTCTGCCTAACATATAAAGCTATGTTAAACCCAGAGCTGTTGGACATGCTACACCTAAAGAAATCCCAATCCCTCCAAGCTACACGCTCTAGGGACCTAAACCTTGTCACCACAATAAACAGGACATGCTGGAGGGATAGATTCCTGTCCCAGAGACTTCCCATACTCTGGAAAAGGCTACCCATCTATGTCAAGCAAAGTTCTTCATTAGCACTCTTCAAGAAAAATCTTGATGAGTGGATGGGAAATAGGAAATACACCCTAGGGATCATGTCTGTGTCTCTGCTCGACAGTGGCACAGGAAAATAACTTTCTTGGGTGGCGTAAGCCAGGGAACCTTGTTGGCTAGGCTTACGTAGGCCCTTGGGCTTATAGCCTAGTATGTACCTATAAACCTATATGGGATTCCCTGCCATGCAAGCCAGATGTTCGGCCAGTCTACGAAAGCCAACTGTTGCTTTAAGGTATGCCGAACGTCACCCAAATGCTCCTCGTGTAACATAGGGCATAAAGTTGTTGTTCAGACGTACCATCCTCAGAACTTCTTTGCCCACCAGTCTGAACTTTTTTTCTAACTGTCAGACTCTTTGCTTACCTCCGTTTTCTGCCAGTTTGAATACATTTTCATTCTCCGGTGAATGCCTATGCCTGTTTGTTGAAGTCCGAGCCATTGCAGCTAAGTACCCTGCTGGGGTTTTGTTTTCTTTTGGCTTTTTTGTGCTGTTGGGGGTTAATGTCATCCAGGAGGGGTAAATGCCACTACAGGAGACAGACTCCCCATAAAGACCACCACAATAATTGACTTTTTTTGCCTAGAAGCTTCTCACGACCATACATCTTGTTCTGTTTGTCAGGTGTTCATCCTGAAAACCCTTTGTAGTAAGCTTTCTTCCCTTTCCTTGTATCTTATGAACCAGCTTCTTAAGCTTCTTGCTAAAGATACAGTGGAAGGAACTTCCTGCCCCAAGGGTCAGCCGTCAGGGAAGAAGATGAAAAAGGTAAAACCAGAATCCTTCATTGTCCAGCCTCTGCTGGGTGTTTCTCCCAAGGTCATTACGAACCCGGAGGCTCAATTGGCTGTATTGTCAGATTTATCTGCTGTGACTGGGTTGGAGGCTGGCGAGGATCCAGCTGGCAGCATGTGTGACTAGGCTTTGCAGGTGTCCATTTCAGACATTCACAGGGAGCCATGGTTGATTGTTTCTGAGGGGCTTGGGGTGGGGAGTCCCTCAGATTCTAGCTAGGGAAAAGTTCCTACCATGGTTATCGAATGTCATCCTGAATCAGAATCTTCTCAGTTTTATAGGGCTGACATTCCCTTAAAAAGAAACAAAAAATTAAATATGTTTCTTTTTCTCCTAGGGATTCATAGAGTGACTGGCAGGCCTTTATTCAGTGGTCATTTAATGCTTTAATATTACTAAGGCTACCTTAGGGGGTTTCTGCTCCTGTTCCTCCTTGGTCCTCTACTCCCCTTAAAAGATGTAGAGAACAGGATTCTTCTGAGGAAGAGTTGGATTCTCATGAGGAATCCCTGGCTTATTCTACTCAGATTCCTTCTCCTTTGGACTATGAATCAGAGGAGGAGGAATCTAATAGTCCTGATACTCCTTTTAAGGAGATTTTCTTTGGGAACACAGTCTCTAGGATGATGGAATTCTTTAAGTGGGAATGTGCTCAGGTTTCTGATATCCATAACAGGTACTATGAGTTATGAGTCCTAAACCTGTGGCTATTCCTCCTGTTTTGGCTGCTTTGCTAGATGCTTTTTCCAGTGCCTATAAAGCACCTGATTCTCTGCCCCCTGCTTCCAAGAAGCCTGATAGGTTTTATAGGGTGCCTGAGGGTTGTAACTTTTTGTACAGATGTCCTGCTGCTAATGCCTCTGTGGTGTCTGTAGCCTCTGATAAGCCATCTGAATTACTTCCTTCACCCAAGTTACTGTCTTCTGACAAGGACAGCAGAACCATGGACAGGCTAGGTAAGCAGGTTTACACTTCTACTACCCTAGCTTTTAGGGCTATTAATTGTCAGAGCCATATATCTAGGTATGTGTTGGCTCTTCTTTCTCAGGTCTGTCAACTTATTTCTGATTTTCCAGATTCTGAGGGTAAAACTTCTGCTCTTTCCTTGCTAGGGACTTCCTCTGAAGTGGTTCATCATTCTGTCAAATGTAGTTATGATGCGGCAGATTCCTCTTCTAGAGCTGCTGTTTTTGGTTCAATAATGAGGAAGTATTTTTGGTTTAAGCTTCAACCTTTATGTTATGATATTAAGGCTAGGTTGCTGGATGCGTCTCCAGATAATAAACTTTTATTTGGGGAAGTAGCTGCTGGTTTAAGTGTCTTCAGGATAAGGAGAAAGCCTTACAGGAGCTTAAATATGTGTTTGTTTCTCCTGTGCCTAAGTTTCAGAGAAACTACCCAGTCTTGCCCTTCTGATAAAGGTAAAAAGGGTGGCAAATTAACTCCTACTGCTAAGACCAGTCAGACTTCAGGGATTCAGAAGCCTTCCTTTCCTGACAAATCAGGTGCTATATGCCTATCCATCTCTTCCCAGCCACATTCCTCTTTCTCTTCGCCTTTCTCTTTGTCTTCCTATTTGAATTCAGATCACTCAGGTTTCTTGGGGTCTGTCAGTCATTCATAGGTTCATAGATAGGCACTAGGCTATCGGCCCTGGGGCCTATACAACCCCAGCCAAAAAGGTACCCTGGCTTTTGCCACCCAAGAAAATTATTTTCCTGTGCCACTGTCGAACAGAGCCACAGAAGTGATCCCAGTGTGAATTTCCTATTTCCCATTCAATCATCAAGATTTTTCTTGAAGAGTACTAATGAGGAGCTATGTTTGATATAGATAGGTAGTTTATTCCAGAGTATGAGAAGTCTCTGGGACAGGAATCTATCCCTCCAGCATGTTCTGTTTATTGTGGTGACAAGGTTTAGGTCCCTAGAGTGTGTAGCTCAGAGGGATTGGGATATCTTTAAGTGGATCATGTCCAACAGCTCTGGGTTTGACATAGCTTTGTATGTTAGGTAGAGATCACCTCTGAGTAGGCGATATGCGACGGAGTAAAGCTAGATTTTTTGAGATGGTCTGCGTAGGGCATCTGTTTGAGGCCAGTAGTCCTCTTTGTGATGTATTTCTGCGGCCTTTCCAATTGTTGTAGATGTCTTGTGAGGTACATACCAAAAGGGGCATTGTACTCTATAATGGGTCTATTGAGTGATGAGTAGAGGGGGACAATGACCTCTTTTTTCCTGGATGAGAAACCTTTTGTGATGAGGTGTGCCACATAGAAGGATTGTCTGACTACTGTGGTGATGTGATTATCAAAGGAGAGACTACTGTTCACCTGTGTCCCAAGGTCTCTTATCACACTTTTGGTGTTAAATATACTACCACCTATGTTGTAGTTCATGGGTACAGAGTTTTTACCAAAGGGGATGACAATGCACTTTTTGGCATTGAGCTTGAGGCCATGGCTTTGACACCAGGCATCTGTCTCAGTGAGGCCCTTTTGTAGGATGTCCACATCGTTAGGAGTTTTGATTATGGCTCTTAGTTTGCAGTCATCTGCAAACTTCATTAGCCAAATACCTGCTGTGTTAGCCTGTACTTCAGAGAAGTAGATACCAAACAGGAGAGGACCCAGGACCAAACCCTGTGGTACTCCACTTGTCACTGGTGTGAAGTCGGATTTGGAGTCTATTACTTTCACAGTGTGGGTTCTGTCAGTGAGCCAGTTGGCAACCCATCTTGTGACATAGGGATTTATACCTAGTTTAGTGAGTTTATCTGTAATTCCAGAGTGGGAGATCGTGTCGAAAGCCTTGGCAAGATTTAAATAGGCTGTGTGAACCATCTTACCCTCGTCTACGGCTTTGTTGACTTCTTCAAAGAAGTCTATCAGGTTTAAGAGACATGATCTGCCTTTTACAAACCCGAACTGGGTGGGCTCCAAAGTTTGGAGATTACCAATGTCTTTGTTTATAAGTTCCATGATAATACGTTCCATGGCCTTGTAGACCAGGCTCGTCAGGCTAATGGGGCAGCAGTTCCCAGGGTCCGTGGTGGCTCCCCCCTTGTGGGGTGGGATAACCGTCGCTGTGCGCCATTCAGCAGGCACAAAGATTGAGGTGAGGCTATGACTGAACATGGTACTTAGGTTGGGTGCCAGTTCGTTCTGTAGTTCATGTAGAATGCAGCCTGGGATGTTGTCTGGTCCCATGGATGCTGTGTTCTTGGCTTTGGAGAGTGTGGTTTTTACCTGTGCAGCCGTGATTACAGGAACTTTGCATTCTTCCGGTATAGAGATGGGCTCTTTAGGGGGTGAGAGGGGGGTAAAGTTAGCACTGAATCTATCTGCCAGGATGTTGTCAATATCAGTTGGGTCTGTATATTTAGTACCATTGTGCTGTAACTCAGAGCAGATCTGAGTGTTGCCATTGAGATTCTTGACATAGCTATAGAATGCTTTGTGGTTGTCTTTAGAATCAGTGGCAATTTTGTTTTCGTAACTAGCTTTGCAGGATTTTATCAGGGATCACAGCTTCTTACTGAGGCTGACCAGGGAGCTCCTGCACTCATCAGGGGTACTTCATGGTGTGGATATTCCATCCTCCTTTTATGGGCATTCCAAAGCTTCCTGGGAAACAACTTCATTTTTACCCAGAGGTTCTTTGAGATCTTTTGTCTCAGGCTACAAGTCAAGAGGTGCCTGTGTCCCAAAGAGGGAAGGGGTTTTTACTTAAGAATGTTTCTAGTGCCCAGAAAAGACAGCACTTAGAGACTGATTGTAGACCTGTCTCATCTAAACACTTTTCTGAAGGTGCCTTCCTTTTGCATGTTGTCCATTCAGACTCTGCTCCCTCAGGTGTATCTGGTGTCTCTGGATCTCAAGGGTGCTTATCTCCATATTCCTATCCATCCTCATTTCAGGAAGTTTTTGCATTTCTTTATTGCTTTCTTGCATTTTCAGCTCTCTGCTTTGCCATTTGGCCATTCCACTACTCCAAGGGTATTCACCAAATGCCTCGCTCCTGTGATTGCTTTTTGCAAACCTCAAGGGATCTAAATATTTCCTTACTTGGACAACCTGATAATTCAGGCATCCTCTCCAGAGATCCTTTTGCAAAATCTTCATTTTGCCTTTTCCCTTCTTCAGAGCCGGGGGTCATAATAAACTTCAAAAAGTCTTCTCTGACTTCTGATAATGTCTTTCTGGGTTGCAGGATTCAGGTGGTGCCACTGCTGGCATCCTTGTCTCCTCCAAAGTCCATAACACTTAAATCATATCAAATCCTTCAATTTTTCTCAGACTCTCATACACACAACCACCCAATATCTCAACCAAAAAAATCTCCAAGACCACCCTACCATCACCTCCTTAATCCTTATTAACAAAAAAACCAACCAAACTTGATCAGTATTCATAACCCTCCTAAACCCAACACCTCACCAATCACTCAAAAGATTGATATCCCACACCAAAACCAGTATGACATCTATTAGGACTATATAATCAGATAAAGATTATATATCCCAGTTAAACATCTTATCTCTTATACAAACATATAAAAAGTCCCTCCAAAGGAAATTCTCACCCGAATGAACTTATCCTCTCTTTTCTTTAAACTGTTTGACCAACATGCACCAAAACATATTATCAAACTTAACCATCTAAACTTTACCCATGGCTCTCTAAAGACATCTAAAAAAACTCTACAAAACTAGGTCTAATCAAACCCTAGGAATGGCGGAGGAAAAAACTTAAAAAATCAACAAACAAAAAAACAAAGGAGAAAATGAGCAAAACAAGACAAGAACTAAACAAAAAAAAAAACAGCTAGACAAAAAGACAATGCTACAAAATGACAAACCAGAAATTCTGGGCAAGTATCAAAAGTCAGCAAACACCTCAAAAATACTGATTTACACCAAAATTCACTGAACACAAATCAGGAACCCCCCAACCACTGCAACCCACCAATGGTGCTAACAGCCTCACTACCTCCCAACTCAGCTCTTCCTAATCCCTTCAGCCCCCCCACCAATCTCTTCCTCCAGCCCCTTCCAGCTAGCTTCCTTCCTTCCTAGCCTCCCACTTTTCCTACTTCCTCATTCCTCCACATATTCCATCTGCCAAGCTTCACCTTCAACTCATTCCTCTCATCCATAATCCTACCACCTCTCGCAAAGAGCCATCTTCCATCTGCTTATCCAATAAGCAAACGTATAAGTATATCTATCCTAATCCACCATTACACAGAAAAATTAGAACCAATATTCTCCAAGTCATCCAAGGAGGCAACTCAAAAAAATAACATAATCACCCTAACTACTAATCTACTCTCCCTACTATCCCCCTTAAAAAAAATTATCTAAATAAAAATTCACTCAAAAACTAATCATAAACACTACCTCTACCACCACACTTGCACAACCTACTTGCAACATTCAGCCAACCCACTAGACCCAACATACTTACTGACCACTGACACTTTCACTATCACTGAATCTAATAAAATAATCACTATTCAATTTTATCCTCTTATCTATTATTCATTGATAGCTTTTGATTCAGTTGGTTTTTATTATATTTTGCTTATTTTTATCTCTTACTCACTCTCTCCTAGCTCCTAGCTCTACAATGGTTTAGAGACAGCAAGCTGTTATGTGCAAGCTGTTATGGGAAAATAATCTATCATCCCACCTACCAGTTACACTAGGGCTCTATTCTTGGTTCTTGTATCTCTATATTCTCTCTTATTCTTATTTATTAATGATCTCTAAAGCTACTCCATGCAAGCCCATGCAACAATATGCAGATGATTCAAAAATAATCTGCACAGCCAAATCTTCATCAACCTAAGTCCGTAACTGAAAAAATGTTTAACACACATGAATCATGGTTCTTAAAAATCCTCCTTAATCCTAATAAAACTAAGCTCAGCTCCTTTACCCCACCCCGACCGCCACTTGTACTTATCTTGTCTATGCCATTAACTACAACCCTACCCTTGCTATCCTGACACTTACCACTAAGCTTCTAGGAATTACTATAACAAACAACCTTAACTTTGACTCCCAATAAGACAATAAAACAAAAAACAGAAATTCTCTTCTCTCTCAAATGGGCTCCATATCTTTCTCACTCTAATATCATCCAATATTGCCCATTCTCATCTATTCTCAACACACCAATCTATACTATTCTCACCAATCACCAATGTCTCAAATAAACTGTCTTCTATAATACCATTACCTACTATAACCTAATAACATAATCCCTTTTGAACCCCTATCACTGTAAGAATCTGAAAACTAAAAAATCTGATTGAACTCACCCCATCATCAGCTTCAATATAGTCAACTTATCATCATTCAATCCTGCTCCCATACCCACCACCCACCCCATAACAAATAAATATCATCACCCCTATAAAATCTCAAAAACTTACTTTATCAGCAAGTAAATGTGTTAATTTAAATAAACATTAAACAGTCAAACAACTCGTGGTTCTTCTCTGTTTCTCAACTACTGGGAGGAAACTGGA
The DNA here is from genome assembly GCF_019279795.1 of Protopterus annectens. NCBI lineage: Eukaryota > Metazoa > Chordata > Ceratodontiformes > Protopteridae > Protopterus > Protopterus annectens. The sequence continues at coordinate 1,134,549,482 of NC_056735.1, read as the reverse complement.
ACCTTCTACCTACTGAATTAACTTCTCTCCTTCTCTCTTCAAACAACAACAACAACTGAGCATACTCTGAGAACAAAATATGCCTGTGTAACAACCCTGACTAACTGACTAAGATTACTTTTTTTTTTTTTCCCTTTTTTTTTTTGTATTTATTGTATATGTAATCAGAACAGTTTATCTGTAACTTCTATGATTTTGACTCTCATTAAAAATCATTTTCTATATATTTGTAAATAGTAGTTAACTATTATTGTCTTCTCTTTTTTTATTTGTTATTGTTAACCAGGTGTCTATTATCTGATGATTGATACTAACCAGTGTGTGTAAAATGTATCCCAGTATTCTGTATGTTTTTTTTTTTTTCTGTCTTGTTTTTCAGAGGGTGTTTTTTTTTTTAGGTGTTAATTATCTTGTAGAATGACCAAACCAGTGTGTTGAAAATGTATCCCAATATTCTGTTTTTTTTTGTTATTCTATCTTTTTTTTATTCTACACAATTTTTTTTTTTCATTTTGTTTGTCCTTTTTGTTTCCCCGGCCTCTACTGAAAATGGACATATATCCAGTTAGACTAGCCCGGTCAACAAATGTAAAATAAAAAAATAAAATAAACACCCATTTCTTACTTTCAAACTCTTCTTCCCCTGGCCTCTATTACAGCCAGGGAGTTTGTGAGAGCTCTGGGTTTCATGAATTCCACCATTTCAGTACTCCGTCTGGCCAAACTCCACACGAGGAAGTTCCAGTGGTTTCTGAAGTCAGTGTGGCTTCAGCATACATGTCCTCTAGACTTTGTAGTTCCTCTTCTTTCTTGTCTCAAGAACTAACTTTACTGGTGGATTCAACAGTTGTCTCTGAATCCAGGGCTCCCTTTTCACCTACCCTCTTCCCTCTCAGGAACTGTTCACAGATGCTTCAGATGTGGAATGGGGTGCAACATTTGGCTCCCTGAAGGTGGAGGGAGTGTGGTTGCCTCATCAGCAGAAGTAGCATTTCAGTGTCAAAGAGATGAAAGCTCTTATGCTGACTCTCCAGTCCTTTCATCTTCGTTTATCTCATGGGCCTCTCAAGGTGTTCACAGACAATACCACAGTTATGTGGTATATCAACAAACAGGGGGAACAAGATCTTACCTTATTTGCTGGTTGGCACTTCTGGCATGGGATCTTGCTGTCAAGTATCAAGTGACTCTTCAGGCAGTTTATATCCCTTCTGATCAGAACATTGTGGCAGACACTCTGAGCAGGTACTTCACTCAATCTCACAAGTGGATGCTTCACAGGGATGTGTTTCTGGACATTGTCCACCAGTGGGGTATTCCTCAATTAGATCTACCCCCCCCAACATACAACTTCCTCTGTTTTGTGCTGGATTTCCAGGTCCTCTGATTTGAAAGGTGGACGCCATCTCATTTTCTTGGAAGGGGATGTTTCTTTATGCATTCCCTCCCCTTCCTCTCATTCTGAAAATCCTGTTCAAGATGTAACAGGATGCTCCAAAAATCTTGTTGGTGACTCCCATTTGGCTGTGACAGTACTGCTTCCTTCTGCTTGTGCATCTAGCGAAGGACAATCATCGCAAGTTATCGAACAGGGTGGATCTACTCACACAAGACAGGGGATCTCTCATCCACCTGTCCACACTTCAGCTGACACTGTGAGTAATAGAGTTTTGATGCTCATAGACACCTTTTTCTGAAGGCATGCTGCGAGTCCTGCAGGAGGCCAGGAAGTCTACTACTAGGAAATCCTACTTATCGAAATGGAAGAGGTTTTCTATTTGGTGTCTCTCTCATAACCTGGACCCACTTACTGTGGATGTTCCTTTGGTTCTCTCTTATTTATGTGAGTTGCTCAGTGCTGGTTTGGCCTATTCTTCTATTAAGACTCACTTATTAGCTCTTTCTGCTTGTCTGCCTTTAATTACTCCTTTAGCTTCTAGATTTGAGGCTAAACAATTTCTTAAAGGTGTCCTTAATATTAGACCTCCCAGGAAGCCTATTCCTTCTCCCTGGGATTTTAGTTTTGTCTTGGAAAATTTGACTCAGGCTCCTTTTGAGCCTGTTTCAGCTTCCATGCAACATTGTTCTTGGAAAACTGTTCTTTTGTTAGCTGTTATTTCTACCAGACAGGTGTTTGAGTTGCAAGCTCTTATGGCTTGTCCTCCTTTTTTGATACTCCATGAGGACAGGGTGTCTTTGCATACTTACTAATCCTTCTTTTATGCCCAAGGTGGTTAATGTGTTGTTGCTTAGTCAGTCTATTAATTTGCCTACTTTTTCCCCTCTCCGCAGCCTGTGAGAGGGTGCTGCATACTTTGGATGTGCACAGACAACTCAGATTTTATTTGGATAAGACTAAGGCTATTAGAAAAAATAATCTGTTGTCAGTTTCCTTTCATCCTAGGTCTTTAATATTAGCTGTATCCAAGAAAACTGTTTACTTGGATTTCAACGGCTGTTTCTTTTTGTTACACTTTTCATAGCAAGAGCCTTCCTTCCTTCTTCTGTAAAAGCTCATTCTACTAGAGCTTTGGCTTCTTCTGGTGCTTTTGTCAAGAGGTTAGGCACCAACTGTTATCTTAACACAGCTACCTGGACTTCTGTGGATAGTATTACCAAATATTACCAGCTGGATGGTATCTCCAGAGCTAGAGCTGGTTTTGCTACGGCCATTCTTCATGGCTTCTTAGAGAGCTCTACTGCTCCTTCCTCCTCCCCAAGTTTCTTTTTGAGCGTTGGCACTCTCCCATATGTTAAGAATACTGCAGCATTGAATGTAAGGACATAGTACGGTTATGTAAAATCTTACAATAGATGTCCTTGCCTTCACCGCTACAGTATTCATCCCCCCAGTCCTTTTCCTTCCTTGATGTACGTTACCCCTTGGGTTTCCTTGGACTGTTGTTATTACTGGGGCAATCAGTTCTGATGATGGTACACCTGAATGTCACCTTTATGCCCTATGCTATGCAAAGAGTGTTTGGGAGACATTTGGTGTACCTTAAAGCAACAGTAGGCTTTAGTAGACTGGCCAGACGTTGGGCTTCCACAGCAGGGAGTTCCATATGTTAAGAATACTGCAGCGGTAAGTGCAAGGACATCTACTGTTATGGTAAGGATTTACACAACTGTACTTTCTTCAGAACTGCTTGCTGCTGCAAATATTGTTTTTCTGTTATACATGAATAGCATCAGTATTTATAACACCTGTTTTAGGACCTTTGTCTTCGATGACTTAAGTAACAGGTTGAAGCTGTTGAAGTGCATAGTGGCACATCAAGTGGTGTTGTCGGATCACAGCAAGACATTCTCCAGTTCGATTCTTGGCTGGGGTGCTGTCTGTGCAGGCTGTGTATGTCCTCCCTGGGTTCGTGTGGGTTCTCTTGGTGCTACGGTTTCCTCCCACATTCCAAAGTCATGTAGTAGATAGATTGGAGACTGTAAACTGGTCATAGGTGTGAGCGTGTGTGTGTGTGTGTGTGTGTGTGTGTGGTATGGAAGAACAGCCATAGCAGGGCTAGCCACCCAGTGGTGTGAACCATGAATCCAGATGATTGTCACTACTGAAGTGATACCCAAGTCCATGTGAAAAAATGGGAAGAGGGGATTTTGGAAGGATGGATAGAGTGTGATAGCTGTGGATGGAAGCTCACTTTAATATCTCATTCCAAATACAACACCTCAAGGGTGTACTACCCATTACGAACATTAGAACATGAATCTAAGCATTGTGTATGGCAACAGAATCCACAGTTTCCTGTGGGATCTTCCCAGCATCAAAAGCAAATGACTTTTCTGTTTATGTCTCACACTGGCAATAGCAGTTCAAGAAGGACTGACCTACACTTTGAGTAGCTTGTTGGCTGGTAATGGAGAAGAGTGTGTGTGAAGTGGTTTGTGGATAACTTGAGTAATTCTAGATTCTTCAAGTCTCTGAAGGGCCTGTTGACGCAGTAGGTCACTGAAGTCAATGGCATCACGAGGTGGGGGGGGGGCCTTGTATTCAGTAATCTGCTATAATTCCAGGATTCCAGGTAAGTACTTTGATGTTTTTAACAGATTGTATGGGGTGTTAGTGTCCGACTGACTTGGTAGTGTAGACTACATCAAGTGTCAAGTGTATTTCTATTTTTACTCAGGCAGAAAGCTTTTAACATTATGAACTGCAGGAGACCTGTAAGTAAAATGGCCATTCAGGTTTTGCTGACTACAGTAGGGTGGAAATGTTAGATTGCTATAAGGCTTGTGTATATGCCATGTGTAATATCCTTCTTAGATGAATTATCCCTCCCTGCTTTCTCATGGGAGGTTTCCTTCTGTTTAAGCGTCTCAGGCTGGTTGAATGATGAGACAGTGATGTGGCGAAGAATGAATAAGCTGGTCGTGTTTGCCAAGTATCCTTTGATGGAATATTTACTTACTTGGTCAACAGACATTTAAGTTAGTGTTTGCAGTAGGGATTTGAAAAATATATATCTGAGTTGCTGTTACTGTTGCAAGTGCAGACAGCCTGACTAGAGTAGCTGTATGACTTCTCGTTCTGTTTGCAGTCTCCTGCAAATTCCATGAAAAAAATAATTGTCAGATAATCTTTTGTTTATACTGCATGGCATCTAAGGCTAAGGCCTTTTTATTTGTATCTTTAAAGATTGGAATCTTAAGTCTTTCTTGATTATTTAAAAAAAAATCAGTTGGCCACATTTTTCTGTCTTGTTTAAAATAGTTTTTTGGTAAAAGCCTTATTTGCATGTCCTGTTTTGCATAACTGAATTTATATTAAGTTAAAGTATTGAACAAAATGCTGTATGCATTGCCAAACCTTTAAACGTGGGAATGTGAGGGATGAAGGTCATCAGAAAGCCAGGTACTATTCAGGCTATGTTCCGTATTTCTAGGTATGTAAAGCTGAGTGTTTATTTGCATACATGAGCATAGATAATTTATTATTATGAAGTATAAAAAAGGAAAAGGTGCTGCATTTTCCTAGTTGTTATTTGCTTCCCAGAAGCAATTCAAAGTGCTTCTTTCACTGGAAGCAGGTGTCCTTAATATGTTCTGTAGCAGGAACTGACTTGACATTTAAATTTGCATGGATATGAAATAGTTCATGTTAGTGTGCTGTCAGATTACAGCTCAGAATCTTTTGACATTTGCAAAAGCCTCTCAGTGTAGTGGACACTACTTACAGTGTCAGTGACCACACTTGGCACTGGAACACTTTGGTTGCTTTTAGCTGGCTGGGAAGTTGATCACACTGTGTCCCTCTGGGTTGGGAGATGTGTATGTTGTACTAAAGAATCAGTAGAACCCAACACATCTTTGCAATACATCAACCAAACCTCATGGTACAATTAGTAGCAGAAAACACCTTCGTATGAGCTTAGTATTTTACGAGCTAATATGACAGTTACAAATGCTTTGTGTAGTGAATCAAGCCACGTGGTTTCCCTCCATACTTATTTATTGTGTCAGTCCAAGGTTGCTGGACTTTGTATTAGGGTAATATCTTACAGGCCGTTCTGCTCAGATGTGGGCATGTTATTAGTGATTGACAGGTGAAAGGGGCATGCAGACGCAGTATGAATATTCATAGTTTTCCTCAATGTAGTGCAGTCTTGAAGTAGGTGTATTTAATTTGCGTGGAATGTGGGGTGCAAGGGGGGCTTGCCCCCCCTGCAGAACGAAGGGAAAAATACTTGCAGTTATAGTGCTGAATATTCATAGTTTTCCTCAATGTAGTGCAGTCTTGAAGTAGGTGTATTTAATTTGCGTGGAATGCTTCCTGCAGAACAAAGGGAAAAATACTTGCAGTTATAGTGCTGAATATTCATAGTTTTCCTCAATGTAGTGCAGTCTTGAAGTAGGTGTATTTAATTTGCGTGGAATGTGGGGTGCAAGGGGGGCTTGCCCCCCCTGCAGAACGAAGGGAAAAATACTCGCAGTTATAGTGCTATTATTTTTTCTTCTTCATTTTTGCAGGGGGCTCAGCCTTCCTGTACTTCCCATGTGGGGGACTGTGCCCCCACACCTGCAAATAAAATATACCAACATGGAGACCATATTTGAGGAAAAGGGTAAACTATGAATAGACAATGAATGTTCTTGCCGCATGAATATTGCTTAAGTTTACTAAGTGATCAGTGATTTCTTGATGGTGGGCGGGGTTTAGGCGGAACTTGCTAGTGCGCATACTGCAAGGTACTATACTAATGCAAAGCTGATTGCTGTACCTTGGAGAAATAGTAGTCATTAACATGTAATGACCACCCAGAACTCACTGTAATATGAGCATATGTGATCCCACTCATAATAAAAAAGTGAGCGTAAAGAAGTTTACTCGACAACGTGAAACAGCATGCTTGAGCAATTGTGACTGGAGTCAGGTATTCCAAGCAAGTAAGTGTAATTCATATCAGTGTGGAAAAATGGAGTTGTTGTAGAGAGAGGAGTGCATAGTACTTAACCAAACTTCTAGGTATGATAAGGGCATAAAATATTTTGCTCATGTGCAGATGCAAACAGTTTTACTACATATTGAATGATTGGATTAGGACTCAGTATATCCAAATTTATTGAGGGGTACTCTTTATTGAGCTCTTTTTTATTTGTTTATTTATTTTTATTAATGTAAATTACATCTCATGGTTTACTCACTAGATTTTTTTTGCATTACCTGGAGCATTGAATGGATTTGAGGTTCAGCTTTATCGTTTTTTTTTTTTTTTTGCATTTCCTGGAATACTAAATGAGTTTATATCCAGGTTTAAAACACTGCCCTAAAACTGTAATGAGAAATCATTATTGTACAAAGTACCAGATGCTTAACATGTAATGTTTCTTGGAGAACTTGCTCCTGATTTTAATTTCTGCTGTTTCTTGTTAAAACTGGACAGGAGTTATATGGGATAACCTTTGCTGCCTTCTCATTATGCTCAGACTTTTCTCTTCTTTTGTTTGTCTCAAGCATTTTTGCCATCTGCCTAATTCCCCTAAAAGGTGTCATTGTGGCAAGTGAATCACCCAGCAGCCATGACAAATGCATATATTGCTTAGGTCCATAACAGTTGTCCGTGTCCCTTGCAATATTTAAGGAAATGAAATAAACGACTTCATGCCTTTTTTGTTAGAATGCCGTTAAAGAAAAGCACCAGCAGTTCTTTTTTGGTTCTGTGGTGTCACTGAAAAGGAAGAGGCAGCCTCCATCCTTAGCCCATGTTTTGTCCTATTTCTTCAGTGATGCTTTACTTTTGTAGGTCTTCTCAGTTTTCTAAGTATCCTTTGTTTGTCAAATTGACCATGTCTGTTAAGCAGTCTGTCACTGGGGCTAGACATCCTAAATTGGTGAGGATCAAAGCTATGCCTTCTTCCAGATATACAAGTATTTAGGCCACAGAAATGGAAGATTCCACCTCCCCTGCTGTTTCTTGTCCTCGAGGGTGTATGGATGGCTGGCAAGATGTTCTTCGTCTTTCACTGTTGCAGTCATTACATTTGGGTTATCTGCTTGCGGTAGCCCTCAGTCAGCCTGATTAACAAAGTCTTGGGTCCCGCCGGTTGCTGTCTCTTCTTCTGTGACGTCAGGTCGTCAGGGGTATAAAACATGCAGCCAACGCCATTACATCAGTCTTTCTTGCCATGCGGTGCCCGAAACAGAAGCAGTTCACAAGTACCAGTTGGCTGACTCCTGAAATTTTCATTTTTGAGATTCAGAACCGAAGTCTTCAACTAAAGCTAAGTACCCCATTCGGGAAACTTTTTCTTACTTCTTACCGATGTCAGTAAAAGTTAATAATTGTATTTCTTGTGGAAAGCAAATACCTCACAAAGATTTTCATTCGTACTGTTTTCCTTGCCTAGGCCCTGACCACGACGTACCTTGCTGTCGGTTTTGTGCCTTATTTAATCAACACACTATCTGTCAATAGTATATTTTCGCCTCTAAATATTTTGGTTCTCGGTTCAATTATCCAGAAATGTCGTCGGTTAGCCATCCGACTTCCGGTATTCCGAAAAAATGCAAAGATAAAGACAGAGACAGGCCGCCTAGGTCCAAAGCTGCCAACGACACTTCTACTAAGCCAGTTGTCAGTTCACCGGTACTCAGTGAGACACTTTCACAGCCCCTGATACCCACTACTTCTGATTCGTAGGCCTCTACTGAGACCCATTCGAAGTCTGGTATGTCGTGAGATGCTTCAACTGTGAAACCTGCGGATGTCTCTACCTTGGATGGGTCCAGAGCCACTGTGCAGGCACCAGCTTCTGAGGGTGTATTCAGGCCTACAGACTTGCATATTAAACCAACGCCTCCATCTTCTTTAAGGCCTAAACCTAAAACCATGCATAGGAAACCGGCGCCCAGGCCGCATGCACAGGCCTCTATGCCTAAAAAACAAATGATAACAATGGCTGAAGATCTTATAACTCTAATCAGGGGAAGCCAACCACCCCCTTCTAAGAGACCTAGGACTGAATTTGTTTATGAATCTTCTGACCAGGATTCTGATTTTTCTGATTCTTCTGATGATCTGGATTTACCCTTATCTATGAGGATTCTGATGCAGAGGACTCTATTCCCTCTGCTTCCTCTCCAGAGGATTTTTCTTTTGGTGAAACCTTGCACACTCTAAGGGAACATTTCCACTGGGAAAGCCAGGATTTTTCTGATTCAAAAAAGAGGCTTAGGAATTTCTTACTCCTGCCTCAGCATAGGCCTTTAGCTATACCTCCTATAAAAGACATTGTTGATGTTGCCTTTTCGGAATCTAGTTTGGACCCTGATTCTTTGCCTCCTGCTCCCAGAAAACCTTATAGATATTACAGGGTTCCTGACTCTCACAGGTTCCTTTTTAAAAATCCTATTGCGGATCCAGAGACTATTTCATAGGGACCCAAGGGCATTAAGGCTTCTACTGCTAAAAATCCTACCCCTTCTGATAGAGACTCCAGGGCGCTGGATAGATGTGGTAATAAGGTTTACACATCTGCAACCTTGGTCATTAGGGCTTTAAGTATCAACAACATGTTATTGGATTGCTTAAACAGAAAATTATGTTGATTCCTGACTGTGCTGAAAATAAAGAATTACAGGATTTAATGCATTCTGCTGTGGTGCAACGGTGGCATTGTTGCCTCACAGCAAGAGGTTCTCCCATTCGATTCTCAGCTTGGGTTGGGAGTGCCTTCTGTGTGGAGTCTGCATTTCCTCCATACGGTCGAGTGGGCATTTGAAAGACATGCATTGAATGGGCGTGCCTTCATTGAAGGTTGGGCATCAGGCTGGCAACTCGACACCATAAAAACCAACTGCCAATCATTAGCGGACCGGAGTTCCGCTGTGGCGACCCCTAACCGGGAAAAGCCAAAAGACAAACAACAACTATGCATTCTGCTGAATAGGTTGGAAAACATACTTTGCAATGTGGATTTGATTCATTAGAGGCCTCTTGCAGGGCTGCTGTCACTGGGTCTGTACTCAGAAGGCATGCTTGGCTTAAGGAGCAATCTTTGCCTGATCATGTTAAAGCTAAACTGTTGGATGCTCCCTTAAATCAGGACCGCCTGTTTGGCAACAAAGCTGAGGAAGTTCTTAAAAAGATGGAAGATAAAGCTAAATCTATGCAAACTGTTAAAGATTTCTTACAAGTTCAGCCTCCATGATTTAGTAGGCATTGGCCCTCTAAGAATTGGTCCTTTCTGGCCCCTTCCAGTTCTTCTCAATCCAAACCCAGACACAGCAAAAACCCCAGGTTTCAGTTCCAGGGGATGCACAAGACTAAGCAGTGGGGGGCTTCCGCATCCAAATCTGGGAGTAGTAAGACTCCCCCCTATGGAAAACTGTCTAAATTACTTGCTTTTAAAACTTCCAAGCACTTCTCAACTGAATGCTCCTTTAGGCGGAAAGATTGGTCTGTAGGCCAAAAACTGGCAACTCATTACCCAGGACAAATGGGTTTTAAAAATAGTGTCCCAAAGGTACAGATTTCACTTCCACACGTTACCAACACCACACGGTTGGCCAGATTTACCCCCAAATCAGTGGGCAGAGGCCCAAAAGCAAGTACTTTCTCTCTTAAGCATGGGGGCTATTCAATTGGTACCAGAAGAGGAAAAGGGACATGGTTTCTATTCCAAACTTTTCCTGGTACCCAGAAAAGACAATTCATGGCGTCCTATCCTGGACCTTTCTACTCTAAACGCCTTTTTGGTGATTCCAAAATTCAAGATGCTGACTCTTCACCAGTTGCTTCCTATGCTAGGCAAAGATGCCTGGTTGGCAACACTAGATTTAAAAGAAGCATACCTGCACATCCCTATCAAGGAATCTTGCAGAAGATACCTATTCTTCAAAGGAGGCTACATGCACTATCAGTTCTCTGCACTGCCCTTTGGCTTATCTACTGCACCCAGGGTATTCACAAAGTGCCTAGCTCCAGTCATTGCATTTTGCAGGCAAAGAAATATTCAAATATACCCATACCTGGACGATTGTCTAATTCAGGCAGAAAGCCAGGACATACTTTCGAATCATCTGGCTTTTGTACAAAGGGTGCTGACTTGTCTGGGAGACACCATAAACGAAAAGAAATCACACCTGGTACCTTGGCAACAAATTATATTCCTGGGAGCAAGCTTGAATACAACTTCCCAGATGGCTTTCCTCACGCCAGAGAAACAGATTAATTTGACAACCTACTTCAAACAAGTGGCCACAAAAACCCTGCTATCAGCAAGCCAAATACTGCAAGCCTTGGGGTTCATGGCTTCCTGCATTCCATATGCAAGACTACATATGAGGAAACTACAATGGTATCTAAAAAGCCTGTGGTGTCAACATTCTCAGGATCTAGAAGCAATGATTCCTATCATACCTTGCCTACGCCTAGAGTTCCTTTGGTGGGCAGAGGAATGCCACCAAAACAAGGGACTACCATTCACTCTACCCTCTGCTGCCCAAACCCTAACAACAGACGCATCAGACTATGCATGGGGGGGTGGGGGTTCTCACCTGGCAGGGAAGTGCATTCAGGGCAAATGGAACCCAAGTTAAATGCACCTGCATATCAATCAAAAAGAAATGTTAGCTGTACAGAATGCTCTGACAGTCTTCAAGGACCACATTCTTCCAGGACAACTAATGGTAAGGACGGACAGCACCACTGTTATGTGGTACATAAACAAGCAGGGGGGGTAAACATTCTTACCTCCTCTGCAGACTAGCCATGGCATTGTGGAACACAGCCTTGAGCTACCAAGTGAATCTACAAATAAACAACTCCATGCCTTTTTTGTTAGAATGCCGTTAAAGAAAAGCATCAGCAGTTCTTTTTTGGTTCTGTGGTGTCATTGAAAAGGAAGAGGCAGCCTCCATCCTTAGCCCATGTTTTGTCCTATTTCTTCAGTGATGCTTTACTTTTGTAGGTCTTCTCAGTTTTCTAAGTATCCTTTGTTTGTCAAATTGACCACGTCTGTTAAGCAGTCTGTCACTGGGGCTAGACATCCTAAATTGGTGAGGATCAAAGTTATGCCTTCTTCCAGATATACAAGTATTTAGGCCACAGAAATGGAAGATGCCACCTCCCCTGCTGTTTCTTGTCCTCGAGGGTGTATGGATGGCTGGCAAGATGTTCTTCGTCTTTCACTGTTGTAGTCATTACATTTGGGTTATCTGCTTGCGGTAGCCCTCAGTCAGCCTGATTAACAAAGTCTTGGGTCCTGCGTCGGTTGCTGTCTCTTCTTCTGTGACGTCAGGTCGTCAGGGGTATAAAACATGCAGCCAACGCCATTACATCAGTCTTTCTTGCCATGCGGTGCCCGAAACAGAAGCAGTTCACAAGTACCAGTTGGCTGACTCCTGAAATTTTCATTTTTGAGATTCAGAACCGAAGTCTTCAACTAAAGCTAAGTACCCCATTCGGGAAACTTTTTCTTACTTCTTACCGATGTCAGTAAAAGTTAATAATTGTATTTCTTGTGGAAAGCAAATACCTCACAAAGATTTTCATTCGTACTGTTTTCCTTGCCTAGACCCTGACCAAGACGTACCTTGCTGTCGGTTTTGTGCCTTATTTAATCAACACACTATCTGTCAATAGTATATTTTCACCTCTAAATATTTTGGTTCTCGGTTCAATTATCCAGAAATGTCGGTTAGTCATCCGACTTCCGGTATTCCGAAAAAATGCAAAGATAAAGACAGAGACAGGCCGCCTAGGTCCAAAGCTGCCAACGACACTTCTACTAAGCCAGTTGTCAGTTCACCGGTACTCAGTGAGACACTTTCACAGCCCCTGATACCCACTACTTCTGATTCGTAGGCCTCTACTGAGACCCATTCGAAGTCTGGTATGTCGTGAGATGCTTCAACTGTGAAACCTGCGGATGTCTCTACCTTGGATGGGTCCAGAGCCACTGTGCAGGCACCAGCTTCTGAGGGTGTATTCAGGCCTACAGACTTGCATATTAAACCAATGCCTCCATCTTCTTTAAGGCCTAAACCTAAAACCATGCATAGGAAACCGGCGCCCAGGCCGCATGCACAGGCCTCTATGCCTAAAAAACAAATGATAACAATGGCTGAAGATCTTATAACTCTAATCAGGGGAAGCCAACCACCCCCTTCTAAGAGACCTGGGACTGAATTTGTTTATGAATCTTCTGACCAGGATTCTGATTTTTCTGATTCTTCTGATGATCTGGATTTACCCTTATCTATGAGGATTCTGATGCAGAGGACTCTATTCCCTCTGCTTCCTCTCCAGAGGATTTTTCTTTTGGTGAAACCTTGCACACTCTAAGGGAACATTTCCACTGGGAAAGCCAGGATTTTTCCGATTCAAAAAAGAGGCTTAGGAATTTCTTACTCCTGCCTCAGCATAGGCCTTTAGCTATACCTCCTATAAAAGACATTGTTGATGTTGCCTTTTCGGAATCTAGTTTGTACCCTGATTCTTTGCCTCCTGCTCCCAGAAAACCTTATAGATATTACAGGGTTCCTGACTCTCACAGGTTCTTTTTTTAAAAATCCTATTGCGGATCCAGAGACTATTTCATAGGGACCCAAGGGCATTAAGGCTTCTACTGCTAAAAATCCTACCCCTTCTGATAGAGACTCCAGGGCGCTGGATAGATGTGGTAATAAGGTTTACACATCTGCAACCTTGGCCATTAGGGTTTTAAGTATCAACAACATGTTATTGGATTGCTTAAACAGAAAATGATGTTGATTCCCGACTGTGCTGAAAATAAAGAATTACAGGATTTAATGCATTCTGCTGTGGTGCAACGGTGGCATTGTTGCCTCACAGGAAGAGGTTCTCCCGTTCGATTCTCAGCTTGGGTTGGGAGTACCTTCTGTGTGGAGTCTGCATGTCCTCCCTACGGTCGAGTGGGCATTTGAAAGACATGCGTTGAATGGGCATGCCTTCACTGAAGGTTGGGCATCAGGCTGGCAACTCGACACCATAAAAACCAACTGCCAATCATTAGCAGACCGGAGTACCGCTGTGGCGACCCCTAACCGGGAAAAGCCAAAAGACAAACAACAACTATGCATTCTGCTGAATAGGTTGGAAAACATACTTTGCAATGTGGATTTGATTCATTAGAGGCCTCTTGCAGGGCTGCTGTCACTGGGTCTGTACTCAGAAGGCATGCTTGGCTTAAGGAGCAATCTTTGTCTGATCATGTTAAAGCTAAACTGTTGGATGCTCCCTTAAATCAGGACCGCCTGTTTGGCAACAAAGCTGAGGAAGTTCTTAAAAAGATGGAAGATAAAGCTAAATCTATGCAAACTGTTAAAGATTTCTTACAAGTTCAGCCTCCATGATTTAGTAGGCATTGGCCCTCTAAGAATTGGTCCTTTCTGGCCCCTTCCAGTTCTTCTCAATCCAAACTCAGACACTGCAGAAACCCCAGGTTTCAGTTCCAGGGGATGCAGAAGACTAAGCAGTGGGGGGCTTCCGCATCCAAATCTGGGAGTAGTAAGACTCCCCCCTATGGAAAACTGTCTCAATTACTTGCTTTTAAAACTTCCAAGCACTTCTCAACTGAATGCTCCTTTAGGCGGAAAGATTGGTCTGTAGGCCAAAAACTGGCAACTCATTACCCAGGACAAATGGGTTTTAAAAATAGTGTCCCAAGGATACAGATTTCACTTCCACACGTTACCAACACCACACGGTTGGCCAGATTTACCCCCAAATCAGTGGGCAGAGGCCCAAAAGCAAGTACTTTCTCTCTTAAGCATGGGGGCTATTCAGTTGGTACCAGAAGAGGAAAAGGGATAAGGTTTCTACTCCAAACTTTTCCTGGTACCCAGAAAAGACAATTCATGGCGTCCTATCCTGGACCTTTCTACTCTAAACGCCTTTTTGGTGATTCCAAAATTCAAGATGCTGACTCTTCACCAGTTGCTTCCTATGCTAGGCAAAGATGCCTGGTTGGCAACACTAGATTTAAAAGAAGAATACCTGCACATCCCTATCAGGGAATCTTGCAGAAGATACCTACTCTTCAAAGGAGGCTACATGCACTATCAGTTCTCTGCACTGCCCTTTGGCTTATCTACTGCACCCAGGGTATTCACAAAATGCCTAGCTCCTGTCATTGCATTTTGCAAGCAAAGAAATATTCAAATATACCCATACCTGGACGATTGTCTAATTCAGGCAGAAAGCCAGGACATACTTTCGAATCATCTGGCTTTTGTACAAAGGGTGCTGACTTGTCTGGGAGACACCATAAATGAAAAGAAATCACACCTGGCACCCTGGCAACAAATTATATTCCTGGGAGCAAGCTTGAATACAACTTCCCTGATGGCTTTCCTCATGCCAGAGAAACAGATTAATTTGACAACCTACTTCAAACAAGTGGCCACAAAAACCCTGCTATCAGCAAGGCAAATACTGCAAGCCTTGGGGTTCATGGCTTCCTGCATTCCATATGCAAGAGTACATATGAGGAAACTACAATGGTATCTAAAAAGCCTGTGGTGTCAACATTCTCAGGATCTAGAAGCAATGATTCCTATCATACCTTGCCTACGCCTAGAGTTCCTTTGGTGGGCAGAGGAATGCCACCAAAACAAGGGACTACCATTCACTTTACCCTCTGCTGCCCAAACCCTAACAACAAATGCATCAGACTATGCATGGGGGGGGGGGGGGGGGGTCAACTGGCAGGGAAGTGCATTCAGGGCAAATGGAACCCAAGTCAAATTCACCTGCATATCAATCAAAAAGAAATGTTAGCTGTACAGAATGCTCTGACAGCCTTCAAGGACCACATTCTTCCAGGACAACTAATGGTAAGGACGGACAACACCACTGTTATGTGGTACATAAACAAGCAGGGGGGTAAACATTCTTACCTCCTCTGCAGATTAACCATTGCATTGTGGAACACAGCCTTGAGCTACCAAGTGAATCTACAAGCTCAGTTCCTGTCAGGAAAACTAAATACACTGGCAGACAGACTAAGCAGAAACCTCATGGACCCATACGAGTGGAAACTGGAACCAAGGATTTTCAACAGGTTGACAAGCAAATGGGGAGCCCAGATATAGACCTGTTTGCCTCCCCCAGAACTATCAATTGGACAAATTGTGCACAAGGATTCCCCACAAACAAGCTTGGAAAGTGGATGCTCTGTCCTTCAGCTGGAAAAACCTATCAGTTTCTGCCTTTCCTCCTCTGCCTCTACTCTCCACAAAGTACTACTAAAGATCAAACAGGACAAGCCAAGGACGATTTTGATTGCACCAGACTGGCCACGCCAACGTTGGTACCCCCTCTTGCGCAGTGTGTCACGGTTGGCCCCATGGCACCTACCTCAGACTCCTTCCCTGTTGTCTCGGCAGGAGAACCAGATTCTGCACCTTCAGCTTCAAACACTGAACCTAGCATCCTGGCTAATTACCTAATCTGTACTTTACCATCCCTCAGTAAACCAGTGATGGATATCATTTTGGAAGCAATGAGGCCTAGTACTAGAAAATCTTATGCTGCAAAATGTAAAAGATTCTGTGCCTAGAACCAATCTCAAGGGATGAGCACAGCAGCATCCAGTTTTCCTCAGATTTTACAATACTTAACTGAGATGCTTCACAAGAGCTTGTCTTTTTCCTCCATCAAAATTCACGCCTTAGCCATTTCAGCTCATTGTAACACTGACCCTCCCCTCTTCTCTCACCCACTGCTCAAGCAGTTCCTCGGAGGGGCCAAAAATTTAAGGCCATCCAGGAGAGCTCCAACTCCAGCGTGGGACCTTAACTTTGTCTTGGAGAAACTCACTCTTCTTCCCTTCAAGCCAGCTGCTACTGCAGATTTAAAATTCCTTTCTTGGAAAACAGCATTCCTGTTAGCAATCACTTCAGCAAGAAGGGTATCTAATTACAGGCCCTTATGGCAGTGGAACCTTTCATCATCTTTCATGCGGACAGGGTGTCCCTCAGAACCAATCCCTCCTTCATGCCCAAGGTGGTATCCAGTGTGGCTCTTAATCAGTCCATTCATTTGCCAACATTCTTTCCTTATCCACAGAACAAAGGGGAACGGATACTGCACTCCTTAGATGTGCACAGACAACTTAGATTCTACTTGGACAGGAGTAAACCTCAAAGGAAATCTGAACAACTGCTGGTGGTATTTGCTGCAGGGACAGAGGGGAAAGCTATTTCAAAGCAAACTATTTCTAAATGGATAGGCCATTGCATTAATTTCTGCTATAAGCACCATGGAACACCTGTCCCACAGGGCATCAGACCCCATTCAACCAGGGCTGCATCTACCTCTACAGCCTTTCTCAGAGGCATCCCTACCAAGGACATCCTAGAAGCTGCTACCTGGAGTTCTGTACATACTTTCACCAAGCATCATCATTTGCAAATTTTCTCTAAATCCAGAGCTAGCTTTGCCACTGCAGTCTTGCAGGGCCTTATAGCTGGTCATACTGCTATTTAAATTCCTCCTCCCAACCTTAGCTTTGGGAATCTACCCAAATGCAATGACTGCAACAGTGAAACACGAAGAACATAGTACAGTTTTGTACACTTACCATAAATGTAGATGTTTGAGTGTATTCACTGTTGCAGTCCTGGTTACCCTCCCTCCAGCCCCCTGACTTCTTTTGGCTATACCTGTACTCTCCTTTACTATGCTTAAAAGCTTTTTGGAGTATTTGCTTTTTTGTTGAGGGTATAACTTTGTATGTATTTTTATTTGCTTCCCATTAGGGGGGCACTTGACATCTGGGGCAAGAAAAACTGATGTAATGGCATCGGCTGCATGTTTTATACCCCTGACGACCTGACGTCAATGAAGAAGAGACAGCAACTGATGGAGGACCCAAGACTTTGTTAATCAGGCTGACTGAGGGCTACTGCCAGAAGATAACCCAGATGTAATGACTGCAACAGTGAATACACTTGAACATCTACATTTATGGTAAGTGTACATAACTATACTTTCTAGGTCAGGACCTACTTCTCCTGCATTTTCTATGCATAACCCAACTCGAGTGTCCATCTGCTGTACCCCTCTGGTCTGGATATATCATGCTTTCCCCACCTTTCATTATTGTGAGTTTACCATAGGCATTTTAGTGCTTCAAATTAGACATAAAGTTTCAATCCTTCCTGTCGGATTGGACATGAGTGCCAGTTTCTCTTCTGGTCCTATTGGTTTGATGGCTTTTTCACTTCTTATTAAAGAATGCCAGCCTGTGAACTCACATTTCCCAGCACTGGACCCTCTGGCATTAGGCAGTCCTATGCCAGTACCCCTGGCATCAGGCCGTCTTGCTCTAATTACATAGGTTGGTTTTATGCTGATTTCGCAAGTAAATACTAGGCAAACCAATTTGCAGACTGTTATATGCCTAGCCAGTAACCAGTAAGTGACTAAAAGTAAGAATCAAATCTTGTGTTTGAGAGGTAAGTACCTTAAACATGATGACAACCACCAAATCCCAAAGGCAATAGCTGAAATCCACACTGTTTTAACTCCACAGTAGTGTAGTTTCATAGGTAAATACTAGGCAATCAGTCTACAGCCTATTACATGCCTAGGCAATAATCATACAGTGACCAAAGATGCAAATCAAACCCTGTGCCTTGTTTTTGTGAGCTAAACACCTTAACCATTATGCCAATCCCCGAAGATTATTTATGTGAAATAAACTGAAAAAGGAAGGAGGAGGGGCTTATAACACCTGAAGGGTTAAGAATTCCAGTTATGTTAACATCTGCAGATGACATTATAATAATTGCAAAAAAAAAAAATTGGATAAAAGAAGTAATGATTTGTACGGGTGTCTAGAGGTGACAGGGGCGGCTTTAAATAAAGAGAAAAGTAAATGTTTAGGTGATGTAAAGATGAGGTGTATATATTTTACAGTGAATTAAACTTCTGTATTAGGTGTAAAATTTGGGAATAAAAATGTAAGTAGAATTCAGTGAGGAAAAAAAAACAATAGAAGAAGTAAAACACATCTATCTTTTACGGAGATCATATAAATTATCATTCAGAAAAAAAGGCTTATTTGATAAATTCAGTAGTAGTGGGAAAATATCATACTTAGCAAGTATATTTATGTTGACAACAGTATTTGAAAGTGAATTATTGCAGTTCATTTATTTATTTTATTTATTTTTATTTTATTTTACATTTGTTAACCGGGAGGATCCGACTGGATACATGTCCATTTTCAGCGGAGGCCCGGGGAGAAAAGCTCCAGACAAAACAATACATCAAGTCACAGAAAAAAACAAATATTCGTTAAGTAATACAGGTAAGGTTTAGTTTTCAATAATCAAATCAGTGTAAGGTTAGTAATTATAATATATTCATTCTATGATTCAGTAGATATCCCTGAAGCCCCAAGACTGGGAAACAATGTATGTAGAGAGAGATAGCTAGCCCGGATTAAGACAGTAGCAGGTACGTGTTGATCGTAGATGTAGTTTTAGTTTGGTCTTAAATAGACTTAAGGAGGAGAGTGAGGTAATATCAGGGGGAAGTTTGTTCCAAATTCTCCCTACTGAGTTGGTTAGAAGAGAAACTCGCCATGTTATTAGTTTTGCAAGTTTGGATGAGGAGGCGGCAGGATGACCTCAAAGTTCTAGGGTTATTGCAAAGGGAGATAAGTTTTTTGAGTGAGGGAGGGTAGTCAGGGTTATAAATTATTTTGTGGGCAAGGACTAGAAGGTTATACGAAATATGTTTTGGTAACTCAAGCCAGTTAAGCTGGGTTAAATTGGTGCAGTGATGGGTTCTGTATGGTAATCCGTAACAAACCTAGCAATATGATTATAGCAAATGGTGAGTTTGTTCATGACTGTTTTATTAATATTCTGTAGTAAGGGGGATGCATACAAGAGTGTGGAGAGAAGATGGGTTTGGGCAATGGCAGATTTAGCTTGGGGGGTCAGGAATCTATTTATTCTATATAGCGAGCCTAGTTTTTATTGATGGATTTAATCATTAAGTTTACATGAATGTAATTTCAGGTTGTTGTCTATAGTTACCCCTAGTAATTTTGTCGAGGGATCCGGAGATATAATAGTCCCATCCTTTGATTGGATCGTAAAATTAAAGGGGCTTGACCTTTGTGTCGGTGAGAACAGCAACATTTTTTTTTTTGGATTAAGTATCAGGCTAGAGAGCCAGTTTTCTATTTTACTGAAAGTGGTTTGGGTCATAATTTGTAGCTCTATAGGGGTTGTACCAGTGCAAATCAGCGAGAATCATCAGCGTATTGAAGGCAACTGGCATTTGATACAACTGTGTGTAGATCATTAATGAAAATCGAGAAAAGTAGTGGTCCTAAAATTGATCCTTGAGGGACTCCCAGAGTATTGGGAAGTAAGTTAGATAGTTTATTCTGCCATTGTACTGCTTGTTTTCTACCATTTAGATAGGAACTAAACCATTGAATAGAAGTAGTATCTAGACCAAATGAGTGTAGAGTATCAATTAGTAGTTTGTGGTCCACCATATCAAAGGCTTTGGATAGATCCAAGAATACAGCTGAGGAGATAATATTGTTATTATGGGGTGTTGATGGTATTGGAGAAGGCAAGAAGGGCAGAGGTGGTACTATGGAGAGGTCTGAAACCATGCTGAGTGTCGGCCAGTAGGTGATTGGCAAGTAGGTGTTCCATAACCTGTTTTTGCACACATTTTTCCATTATTTTAGATATGGGGAGAGTATAGAGATGGGCCTGTAATTGGAGAGGTCTGTGGAAGTGCCTCCTTTATGGAGAGGAATTACATAGGATACCTTCCAGATGTCAGGGATTTTGGCCTCTGTAAGGTGCGATTGATGAGTATTGACACTGGGAAGGCAATCTTTCAGCTGCAGCTGAAGTTGATCAGCTGACAGAGTGGTGGGTTTAAGTTTTTGATTAATTTACAATAAATGAGGTTGCTACAGGTTGAAAGGTAAATGGGGAGTGTTTTATTGGAGGGAGTATCAGGAGTATGAGAGTTACGTGGCAGTTGATTGGAGAGGGTTTGAATTGTCTCTGTGAAGAAGCAATTAAAGCTGTTAGAGAAAGTTCGATGGTTTGTCTATGAGTGTGGCAGGGACAGGGTGGTAGAGCGACCAGGGTGAAGAAGATTATTTAACCCGCCCAGAATTTTGTGGACAGTTTTGATGTTCAGTTTGCAGTTTCAATAGTAGTGCCTTTTATCAAGTAAAATTAGTCTTTTGGTTTCATTCCTAAGTTGTCTATAGGTAGTAAGATCAAGAGGAGTTTTAGTACGCCAAACAGACCATGCCTTATTTCTGAGATGCATTTTCTGCCTGGTTTTTAGAGAGCCAGGGACATCCCCTGACTTAGTTGTTTTGAGAATGGGGCATGATAGTTAAGAATCTCTAGGAATTTTGTGTTGAAATACTGAACTGCTTCATCTAATGGTAGATATTTAAGTATTGTCCAGTTACAGGAATTTAGTTCTAGTTGAAATTTGGTGGTCGAATTGTTTTTTATTCTGACAGATCTTAGTGTGGAGTTCTTTGGGATAGTAATGTTGTGCTTAATTATGTAAGTGAGATGGTGATCACTAAGGCTATCTGGGAGGGTGCCAGAAGTATATTGTTTGGGATCACTATTAATAAGCATCCAATCCAGTATACTCTCTTTTGGTTAGATTTGTCTATCCTGGTAGGAGAGTTAATCATTTGAGTGAAGGAGTATAGGTTTATTTGAGTGGAAGGGGCTTGAGAGGAGCAGGAAGTCCAGTCTATGTTAAAGTCCCCAAGAACTATGGTTTCTTGAGGAAGTGACTCGATAGCCAGTGCAGGGTAGCTTCAAGAGTATCTATGTTCTTACCTGGGGGAATATACACACAGATTATATAGATAAACTTAGTTACGTTGATTTGTAGCTTGGAAATAAGGATCTCCGCATTGTTAATCTGAGGTGGTTGAGTGACATCGATAGAGACAGTTAGATCAGATTTATAGAGAATGGCTACCCCACCTCCTTTCTAGAGTTTTGGTCTCTCCTATGTATGTTGTACCCAGGATAAGTATTTCGTTGTCCAAAGTGGATGGTTTTAACCAAGTTTCAGTTAGGCACAGGATATCAGGGAGAGGTCAGCCATGACTGCATGAAGTTCATGTACCTTATTGTTAATACTTCTAATGTTCAGATGGCAGATGAAAAGGGAATTTGTAGGGCGAGCCAATAAGGGATAGGCTAAGTGGTCCTTGAAATGGATGAGTTTTGGAGAATATTGGCAGGACCAGGGTTAGGATGTATGTCCCCATGTCTTAGCAAGTTTTGTCTTAGTTTGGAGATGAGTTTCAGGAATTTATTCACTATTATGTAGGAGTTCTTTTGTTTAAGGTTAATATTATTTGAAGTATAGGGTATGGAAGAATAGTGCAATAAGTTGTATTAGTCCAAGTACCTTGAATATGATAAAAGTTTAAAAGAGTAAGTTCAGGGGCATTGGACCCGGCCCTGGGAACTGTGATCCCTGAGAGAGTTTGGGTTTCATACAGAGTTGTAAGATAGGAGGTTATTAGGATTGGTGCTAGTATGCAGTACCACATCTCTAGAGAATTGTAGTAGATGGTTCACAAGGAAGCACTTGCAGGTAATAGTGAGCGAATAGAGAGCTAAGGCTCTGAGGGAGTGAAAGATGAGTCGGGTGTGGATAGTAAGTGGAAGACTAGGCAATGAGGGTGTGACAAAACTGTAAAATAATAAAAAAATGATGGGGCAAACTATGTATTTGCACATTTGAAAATATTTGTAAGTACATAAATATGCTGTAAAAAGAATTATTTTATATATATGGGAAAAGGACCCCTAGTCTTTTTGATAAGAACTGTGGGCTATTTTATAATCAACCTGAGGTACCACCAACTCAAGCACTGGGTTCCTTGGTTCAACATCTCATCCGAAGGATAGCACACTGAGGTGTGCCGCATCCCCCTTTATCTAATGTGGGAGTAGAACCCACAGCTTTGTGCACCAAAAGTGAATGTGGTACCTGTTGGGCCACGAACACTGCTTTAACCTTTATTTTTCCAGCAGTCATCACTAAGATGGTTGATGACTGTAAGTTGTTTATCATCTTACATTCTTCTTTAGACAGTGACATACTTCAGTGTAGGCCTGATGAGACTAATGTCTGGTCTGTCGACCATGGGCTAAATTACTGCTAATGAATGCAGTGTGGTTTTGTAATGTAAGTTCATACCATGTTAAACACATCCCTTTAACAGTCAGTTCAGTCATCAGATATCTGCATACCTTTGACGATGTGTAACTTGTAGTGAGGAAATCCTTCTTCCTTGTACAGCTGATTTCTAAAAGCATATCCTATTTGAAGAAGGCATGATTCTTGTCTGTACAATCCTCATTAGACACATTATAGAATATTGTGCCCTGCCCCCATTATCCTGTCTAACCAGGAAACCACAAAGATTTGTCACCAAGAAAATTGTTGGCTTAAACTTCGTAAGCTACAAAGACAGTCTAATGAGCATAGGAACATACAAACAATTTGAGACAAGCAGTCACAGAAACTGTATGCCCTGTGTATCATTAAGCAGACACACTACTGAGCAGGTCTGTACAAGGTAACCATGGTGTACATTTATGCCTGTCATCCAGTCATGAAGAATAGTCTTAAAGGTAGACAAAGTAGTACTTTGCTTGATGCTGAAGTAGTTATTTATTCCACAGGGTGGAAATGCGGAGTTAGGAACCTATCCTTCTAGTAAGTCTTGTTTATTTGTTGGTGTGTATTTAGGTCCCTAGTGTGCACATTTGTAGACCCACTGGTTTTGCCAAGAAAAAGAGGTCAAGTAGTATTATTTTTTCATAGCTAAAAAGCTAGACCCAGATCACCTCTGAACAGCCTGTAGGCTATTGAGTATAAGGAGAGTTGGGCTAATCTGTCAGTATAGTTGAAGGATAAGGGCTTTAATAGTCTTGGTTAAAAGTCATTAGCATCTTTCCATTTGAGTGATATGCTTGGATTTGGTCATATCAAAGGGACATCATATTTGATGATGGACCTGATAAGAGAGGACTACAGTAGTAATATGACTTCTCTGGATGTTGAAGAGATCCCCTTGGAAATTAAATGGGACAGATAGAAGTATTTATTGACTGCCATGGAGACATGATGATCAAATGAGAGAGTTGTCCACATATATGGGGTATATGCATGGGCTAGATTTGTAAGGCCAAGTCTGTTATAACAGTAACTGCACAAAGCAGAGTAACACTTGCAACACGTGAAGTGGCAACAGCTTTTTTGCTGAACACTGCTATACTGTACTTTTTGAATTTTTGACCATTTTTAGTATATCAGGTATATCCATATTTCCAGCAGTTTAGTATCACTGGATGAGTGGATAACAGTGCCCATCCCTGAGTCATCAGCAAACTTGGCCAGCCATACTTTCAGGATGTTGACTTGCATGTCTGAAGAATAAATGAGAAACAGTACAGGGCTCAGCACTGATCTCAGTGGTGCCTCACTAGTTACAGATTTATGTTCACAGAGGGTACCAGAACTTTTCATACCTTGGGATCTGTGGGATACTCAATTTGCAATCTAGCAGGCAGTGTATTGGTTTACATTAAGGTTCACTAATTTTCAGTAATACCTGCATGGGGGCAGTGTCAAAAGCTTTGGTGATGCTAAGGTAAGCAATGTGCACAGAGGGACCACTGTCCACAGGCTCTGCATCCTTTTCAAATAAATAAAACCACAAGAAATAAAAATGAAAATCAAAATAAAACCACAAACCAGTGACCCAATAAAATGAAATGTATTCATTCTCTGACGTCTCGGCTAGTTTGCCTTCAAGGAGAATATACACACACAAAAACAATCACTGTAAATAGTGCATCTACTCAGGTTAATAACAATCTATTATATAATTAAACATTTAAAGAAGAAATCTCCAATTTAATTCTAAATTCATACCCTTTGGTATCAAAGTATCAAATTTGAGAATATAAAGGGCTTCTTTATAAAGACGTCTGTTTTTAAAACATACATCAGAAAAAGCATATTTCGTTGGCTCAACTTTTTTCCAAAATTGTCCCCCTTAAACCAGTGGATATACCTTGATGTACTTGATGGAAATGTGTTACTACAGAACTAGTCTCTTTAAATTTTACTATATCTCTCAGATGTTCTAAAAATCTCACTTTAAACTCTTTTTGTCTGACCAATGTAAAATTTATTACACGGGCATCTCAAAGCATAGATAACACCACTGATGGCACATTTAAAACAATCTTTAACCATAAAAGCATGTCCATTTATTTGATCAAAAGAGTTGACTATATATTGGCATGCCTTACATCTGCCACAAACAGTAATGCCCAACCTAATGTTCTCACTATATATCTGCACTGGGGGCATAGAAAATTTCCCTCTTGCTATGAAATTCTTAATAGATCTTCCTACCTTGAAAGTAAATTTCAACCTATCTGGTAACCATGTTTGAGAATTATTGATATTCTGCATATACTGCCAATAATATTTTACCAAATTAGTTAAAACTACACTAAAGCAGCTATAAGTTGAAACAAAATAAATATCAGTCTCATTCTTAATCATAGTTCCATTTTTCCTATGTTTACCTACATGATGTATATTATCTCTTTCTTGCATTTAATTAACTGCCCTATTAATAATAGAGCTGCAATAGCCCCTTCCTTCAAACATCAGTCAAGTTCTCAAAATGTCCTCTTGCAATTCACTGAGCTCATTACATAGTCTGCTGTGTTGTTATGTTGTGTGCTGTTATCTATGCTTTGAGATGCCCCTGTAATAAATTTTACATTGGTCAGACAAAAAGAGTTTAAAGTGAGATTTTTAGAACTTCTGAGAGATATAGTAAAATTTAAAGAGACTAGTTCTGTAGCAACACATTTCCATCAAGTACATCAAGCTATTTCCACTGGTTTAAGGGGGACAGTTTTGGAAAAAGTTGAGCCAATGAAATATGCTTTTTCTGAGGTATGTTTTAAAAATAGGCTTCTTTATAAAGACTCCCTTTATATTCTTAAACTCGGTACTTTCATACCAAAGGGTTTGAATCTGGAATTAAATTGGAGATTTCTTCTTTAAATGTTTAATTATATAATTGATTGTTATTAACTTGAGTAGATGCACTATTTATAGTGATTGTTTTTGTGTGTATATTCTCCTCGAAGGTAAACTAGCTGAGACGTCAGAGAATGAATAAATTTAATTTTATTAGGTCACTGGTTTGTGGTTTTATATCCTTTTCAAATAAGTCTACTAAGTTCTGGAGACAGGATCTGCCCTTCACAAAACCAGACTGAGTGGGTTCTATTTCAGTGAAGCTGCATTTGCCTGTGTAAGTAAATCCTGCTGTGATACATTCCATGATTTGTATATAAGGCTGATGAGGCTGATGGGTGTAAAATGACCTGGGTCTGTAGAGGGGCTTCATTTATATAGGGAAATCACGTGGGCTGATTTGTAGGAGTTATGCACAAACCCTGTGGATAGGCTAAGGTTGAATAGTTTAAGTAGAGGCTGAGATAGTGCATACTTGGCACTGAAGAGAATACAGACACCATTATCTAGTCTGTGTTAGTGTATGTATATATATATATATATATATATATATATATATATACACACACACACACACACATATATATATATATATATATATATATATATATATATATATATATATATATATATAGATATATTTGCATATGACACGGATTCTCTGACTTATGATCATTTCAAAAGACACTTTAAAGGATAGTGGGGGCAACAGTGTGGATAGATTAGGTGGAGTAAATGTATGACTATATTTGTCTGTTAATATACTGGCAAGATCCTTGGAATTAGAATGAGTGATATTATTATTATGGATGATGTAAGTGCATTATTGAACATTTTTCCTTAATTTTCAGATATAACTAAAGAAAGATTTGTAGTTTGCTTTGGTATCTGTAGGGATCTTGAGTTTGTACTCTGGTTTGCATTTTTAAGTTCCTTGCAAGTATCTTTCATTGAAAACTTGAAGTAGGATGAAGGAGATTTGTTACAACTTTTCTCTTTTTTTTTTGTTCTTTTGTTATTCAGTTTATTAATGTGAGAGTTCCAGCAAAGAAGTTTATTCCTGACTGTGCCGTTATATTTAGGGCAGGCACAGACTTTTGTAGTCAGCTGTTTAGGTGCTGGTAACAACTGGAAATGAATACAGTAGCCCTTGCAGTTGATTTCATTTGTGGGGGCTTGTTGGGAGTGTTGTACAGGTGTTCTACCAGCTGAAGGTGGTTTGTCCCAGAGAATCCCCCAGAGCTGGTCTAATTGGTCTTAGCTTGATGGTCTAAGCCTGACAGAGAGCATGATTGTTAAGTGGTCAGATTTAACCAAAGATGAGAAAATGCATGGTGGGGTATATGCATGGGCTAGATTTGTAAGGCCAGATCAAGGGTATTAGAGTCTATAGTGGGTAGTTTTTTTTTCTATTTTGTCTTGTGCATTGCCATTTTCAAAGTCTAGGAAACATTTAACATATCAATTTTTAGAGGTGCAAGTCTGCCAGTCAGTGCACGGGTAATTGAAGTCCCCTAGAAAGAAGGTATTTGGCTTGATATGACCCCTCAGTGCCATTTAGGTAATTCTCATGATTTTTGGGTGACATTAAGGGGGATCTGTTGTTGGCAATGAAGACATAGTTGGATTGGATTTGTTAAGGGTAATTTTAAGTCCTGAAGCTCTGTGTTATGGATAATTTGACTTCCTGCTGTATTCTGTCTCACAATTCCTACAAAGATTTACATGTAATGTGTTTCTTTTGTTTTATGGATTAACTACAGTGAAGGTATGAAGGTAAACAAGCAAAGCCCTCTGTGCCTTTTTATCGACACCTCAGTGGTTTTCACTTCTAGAGGTGCTGGATGTTCTTTGTGTTTCACTGTTGCAGTCATCACATTTGGGTTATCTGCCTGCAGGTAGCCCTTAGCTGACCTGAATACCAGAGTCTTGGGATTTCTGCATCAGATGCTATTGCTTCTTCTATGATGCCAGGTTGTCAGGGGTATAAAACATGCAGCCAACGCCATTACATCAGTTTTTCTTGCTGTGCGGTGCCTGAAGCAGAAGCAGTTCGCAAGTGCCGGTCTGCCGCCTCCTGAAATTTTCATTTCTCAAGTTTCAGACCTGAAGTCTTCTAAGAGATAAGTACCCCGTTGGGGATCCTTTTTTCTTGCTCTAACCGATGTCAGAAAAAATGAATAATTGTCTTGCCTGTGGAAAGCA
Source organism: Protopterus annectens (assembly GCF_019279795.1). Taxonomy (NCBI): domain Eukaryota; kingdom Metazoa; phylum Chordata; order Ceratodontiformes; family Protopteridae; genus Protopterus; species Protopterus annectens. Next base: position 1,134,521,685 of record NC_056735.1, on the reverse strand, counting down.
AATACCTCACAGAGATTTTCATTCTTACTGCGTCACCTGTTTAGGCCCAGACCGCGACGTCCCTCACTGTCGGTTTTGTGCCTTGTTCAACGCCCGAACTATTCATCGTCGGGCTATTTTTGTCGCTAAATTCTTTTGCTCTCAATCTCCGTATTCCAAAATGGCTTCGATAAGTCATCTGACTACCGATCTTCCGAAAAAACGTAAGGATAAAGACAGAGACAGACCGCATATGTCCAAAACTGCTGATGACACTACTGTTAAGCTAGTCGCCAGTCTGTCAGTACTCAGTGAGGCGCTTTTGCAGCCCTGATACCCACTTTTACAGATTCGCAGGCCTCTACTGAGACCCATTCAGAGTCCGGCATGCCACAAGATACTTCTTCGACCAGCCAACAGATTGTATTCCTGGGAGCAAGCTTGAACACAACTTCCCAGATGGCATTCCTCACTCCAGAAAAACAAATATATTTGACAAACTACTTCAAGCTACTTTCCACCAAAACCCAGCTATCTTCAAGAAAAATACTGCTAGCCCTAGGGTTCATGGTCTCTTGCATTCTGATAATTCCATATGCAAGACTGCATATGAGGAAACATCAATGGTACTTAAAAAGTCTCTGGTATCAACATTCTCAGGACCTGGAAACAATGATTCCTATCATTCCTTGCTTAAGGACAGAGTTCCTTTGGTGGGCAGAGGCCTGCTACCACAACACGGGACTCCCTTTCATTCAACCCTCTGCCGCCCAAGCCCTAACAACAGATGCATCATACTATGCATGGGGGGCTCACATGGCAGGACAATGCATTCAAGGAAAATGGAGCCCAAAGCACATGCACATGAATATCATTCAAAAAAAAATGTTAGCTGTACAGAATGCTCTGACAGCCTTCAAAGGCCTTATTCTTCCAGGACAACTATTAGTAAAGACAGACAACACCACCGTTATGTGGTACATAAACAAGCAGGGGGGAACCCATTCCTACCCACTCTGCAGATTAGCCATGTCTCTGTGGAACACAGCCTTGAGCAACCAAGAGCACCTGCAAGCTCAATTCCTGCCAGGCAAACTAAATTCACTGGCAGATGACTTAAGCAGAATTCTCATGGACCCACACGAGTGGAAACTGGAACCCAAAATATTCAGGCTTTTGAGGAACAGATGGGGAGCACCAGAGGTGGACCTCTTTGCTTCCCCTCAGAACTATCAGTTGAGCAAATATTGCACCAGAACTCCCCACAGCCAAGTCTGGAAAGTGTATGCCCTGTTCTTTACCTGGGAAAGCCTCTCAATCTATGCCTTCCCCCCTCTGCCCCTCCTTTTGAAGGTTCTACTAAAGATCAAACAGGACAAGCCAAGGACAATCCTGATTGCACCAGACTAGCCACATCAGCACTGGTATCCTCTTTTGCACAGTCTGACAGTAGTGCCACCATGGCACCTGCCTCAGACCCCTTCCCTGTTGTCCCAGC